>NC_040881.3:15996412-16233505 GCF_900634795.4 Betta splendens
GCGACCGCAACTGCGTGCTTCTACCTTCATGGGCTCCAGCAGCAGACAGGAGCACAGGAAGCTGGAGAAACAGGAGATGAGCCACATCATGGCCACCCTCTGGTTGAACCCGTGTCCCGCCCACATGGACACGCTGCTGAATAGAGCGATGGCTGCCCAGCTGGCCCACAGCGCGGCGCGCCCGCACCAGGGGGGGAGGCGCCGCGGCCGGCACACGTCTGTCACCACTGGAGGCGAAGAGGGCAGACGTTATGATACCGAGTGACACGAGATCAGATTTAGGGAGTCATGTCTGCTTCACGGGACAACAAACTCATCCTGCAAACAAAGCAAGCAGCGTGTCTACGGCATCACTCGTTTCCACGAGAGCCTTTTTAACCGTCTTTCCTTTCAGACTGGACTTCGTTTTCTAGTTTTACCATTAGGCAGCTAATTGGAAGCTAATAATGCAGCATAATGCATATACTGTGTATAGGCGGTTTATGCCACATTACATATTAAATGTAACTGAGTAGAAACACCAGTTCAGTGGTAACAATCCCACTCATCCACGGACCTCCTTCACTTTAGGCTGTTTGTAGGTTTAGATGCTCGTTGGAGTCCACGGTGAACGTCTAATGCTACTTTCATTATGTAGTTTGTTTTTTTCCATTTTAATATGAACATGACACAGAAGTACATGTGAAGTGTGATGTTGCCCCCCCACTCACACACACACCTGTATTTGAGGTGAAAGCAGTTTTCGGTGGGTCTCTCCTGACCAGCTCTAGAGGAAGAGGCTCATTCAGCTTCTGGAGGAGAATCACTTCAGTCTTGTCTCCAAAAATGCTTAACCTGGCCGGCGAATGCAATTCATTGTAATTCATTGTTTCTAGTCCTGGTGATACATGAAAAAGTTCAGACGCATCCATAATAACTTACAGGTCGGCCATTTCACTTTCATCGGTCTGAGGAAAGAAGTTCTGTCCATCTGCCAGGATGTGCTTGATCAGGTCCTCATCTGTGAGTGAAAAGGCGCTCGTCTTCAGTTTTGCAGCATCTGATGTGTGCAGGCGTGGAGCTGATTTAACGTGATCTGTGCTGAGGTGCTCTGCTGCTCACCTGATGAGGTGAAGTACTGGTTGCGCTGCCCGTCCCCCTCTTCGTCCTCGGGGTTGAAGGACATGTCGACGCCCAGGTGCCTGCTGCCCTGGCCCCTCTTGAGCCTGGGCAGCCCGGCCCCGTGTCCAGCGCCCCCCACCACAGACACGTCACTCAGCAGCTCCCTGTCCCCCGTCTCCTCCTCGTCCATGTCCCAGCTCTCCACGCTGCAGCAAACACAGCGTTTGGTCCATAACAGTTTGTCAAGTGGTGACAATTAGTCGTTATCTGCTTCATGTCTGTTGTCATACAGTAAAACACTCGCTTCTCTGACAATTACATCCACTTGCAGACAGAACCATCTGCTGTTGCCCTTGACTTCCAGAGCACAGCCCCCGTTACACAGTGTGTCTGGTTTGTTACGCTCGCTGCCTGTCCTCTTCTGTGCAGCTGAGAGCTGCTCTACACTCAGCGTCTGTCTTCAGGCTGGTGCTGGAAGCAAACACAAGGATCACGCGCAGCAGCTGCACTGGCAGCGGAGCGTCTCACCTTTTGGTTGATGCTGAGGGCAAATCCACATTGGATTCCTCCGAGTTGGACTGAGGAAGACAGGAGAAGACATCCACTAATGACCTCATGAGGGACCACTGTCACATGATTGTGGAATTCATTTCTATCTCTATAAAATCTTATTTCTTTATGTATTCTTTGCTGTGTACTATAATACTGAGTACTAATGAAGTCTCATTTTATTGGAGCATCTAAACCATAAAAAAACACATGCAGCTCAAATCAATTTCCAACCCCACTCGTTGCCCACCAGACTGTACCTCAGCATTAAAGAAGAGGAATGAACTTCCAGCAATAGAATTATCCAGGAAGTCGTCGATCTCCACCGACTCCTGGTCCACCTGTGGAGGCACCTGCTCCACAGACACACACTGACAGTCGCACACACGCACCACACGCACGCATGAGAGGGCGCTCATCTCGCCACGACGCCGCAGATTCAGACGGGCTCGTGTCACCTTGCTCCGGCTCATCCTGAACACCGCGAAGACCAGCAGGTACAGCGGGTAGACGATCAGACAGGCCACCACCCCCGCCGCCACCGTCTCGCCGCTCAACGGGGAGATCCCGGACACGGCCTGCGGGCTGCAGCGCACCACAGCGTCGGAACGTGGAAGCGAGGGCTTGGAACGCACGCAGAGGCAAAAAAAGGGGGGCCGACTGCCCCTCTACCTGTATCTCCTGTCCACCACCAGGCTGTACCACAGCGTGTTGGCCGTCACGAAGAGCTGCAGGAGCACGGCGCAGCACGTGGCCCTCTGCAGGCGGGTGAAGGGGCTGCGCGGCGGCCTCTCCCACAGCGACAGCCACAGGTGGCTCTCGCACAGCGCCCTCTGCAGCTCGTGCCTGAGGAGGCGGGGCGGCCGCCGCAGCGCGGCCTCCTCTGCAGGGAACAGGGAGACGCAGGGGCGTGAGCCGCCGGAAGCCAGACACCGGCGGACGCTCAGTGGGCGCACGAGTGGGCGCGCAGCTCCGTACCTGACGCCTCCACCTCCACCTCCACGCGTCCATCGGTTCGGTCGTTGTCCACCGACAGCCACTCGTCCACCAGGAAGTAGTAGCTGCTTCCCGAGTGCAGGTCTTTGACCAGGACGTAGTGCAGCAGCCACGCTGGGGACAGGCCTGCAGGGGGTGGAGACAATGAGCGCCCGCCGTGACTGGCCGGGATTCTGCGTGCGTGCGCAGGTCGGTACCCTTGTTGTCGTGCCAGATGCGTATCTTCCAGATGCTTCCCAGGTTGGTGTCCGCCGCGATGTGGAAGATGTCGAGGGCGTTGCGCGCGAAGGCTCCTTTGCTGTCCAGGTGCCGGTGTCCGCTGCGGCTCTGGCGCCCGTACAGACTGATCCCAACGTGGGCTGTGGTGCCTGCAAGAAGATTCAAGTCCTACTGTATGTTTCACGTCTTTACGAAGCAATGGCTGAGCCCAATACCCATAAAACACCTGCTGTCATCAGCCTAACAGCTGTTAAGTGGCCAAAATCACCTGCGCCTTGGGTCCAGCCGGTCTTGACCTGGATCTCGTATTTGAAGAGTCCGTCGCGGCCGCAAAGAGGAACCACGCCGGCCCGCCGTAGATCCAGCTGGTCCAGCTTATGCAGGACGGCAGCCGCCACGACGTAGCTGATGAAGCCCAGCACGCAGACCAACAGCACCACCAGGCTGGGGGCCCCGGACCGCTCCTGGAGCACGGGCACAAAGCTCAGGTCACTCATCGGCTGCATGAGACAACCTGCGGCGGACGTGTGGGTGCGACACCCACCGGTGCCGTGAAGCTGACGCTGCTGCTGGGCACAAACAGGCTGGCGGCGAAGGCGGTGAGGTGCCCGGTGCGGCACACGGCCCTGCTGGCGTTGGTCTCGGCCAGCGGCACCATGCCGTCCGTCCGCCACTGCTTCTCAGCCTGGCTGAAGTACTGACACAGGGACGCGAACACCCCCACCTCCAGGCCGACGCCCACCGGGCGCGAGCGCGGGCCGCAGGGGGCGCTCACGTTGATGAAGTACTCCAGCGTGGTGTCGTAGGACCTGCGAGACACGGGAGCGAGGTGAGCGGATGACCGGAGGAGCCGTCGCAACCAGTGAATGCAGGAAATGAAGCGGCTCACTCTGGCGACAGGAAGAAGGTGTACTTCCTGTGGTCCAGGTTCTGCCCCCGGGTCATATTGAGCGCGATGCGTTTACTGTCCGTGCAGTTGAACTCATTGGGACGTTCGTGGGAGTGGATGTAAGCGGTAATGTAAGGCTCCTCGTACTCCCCGCTTGCGTCCGTCTCGCCGGCATCTGGAGACGCGGAGACAGAGCGCTGCTATTTTCACAGATCACCTGAACGCTGCGTGCTGCTGCGTGTCCGCAGGCGCCCACCTTCCAGAGAAGTGAAGTTGAGCTGCACGAACAGCCCTGCCTGCCTGTTCGTGTTTCCCGTGCGGACCCGGACGACGGCCGAGTCGCAGTGGCGGATCCGGCCGGCTCCGGCCGTGGGAAGTCGCGCCGGGCTCCAGCGCGGGGCGCCCGGCTCGCCGCCGCTGCCGTTGTTCACGGCCACAGTGATGGCCTGGCTGTCGTCCAGCCCCGAGATCGGGATCTGGCTGCCGTTCTCCGTGCGGAACTCCATGGAAGTCACTTCAGTTGACACGGTGTAGTTGGCCACGTAGTTGAAGGGGAAGGGGTTGGACGCCACCTGTGGACGGAAGGAAGCAGCCCGTGAAAATGACCAGAGGAGATAAAGTGCATGGAAGCTAAACGCAAGCAAAGCTAAAATGTTACCTGGAACACCAGTTGTATGATGTTGTTTCCTGCTGCAGCTTGGCCCAGGCTGCTGTTGAACGCTGGGGGGATGGAGAACGGCTGGCACTCTGGGAACAGAGAACCGGCTTAGCACCCTCGGCACCTGACAGTCAACTGGATGCACCTCCCAGCACGGACGCTCACCTGGGCTGCCGTGGTAGCAGAGCAGGCTCTGGGGGTCCGCCAGTTTCCCCGTGGCCGTGATCTCCGCCCCCTTCAGCACCAGCGGCTCCTCGTTGAGCACGCGCGCGTGCATCAGGATCATCATGAGGACCGAGGACAGCCTGTACGCCTTCTCCGCCACCAGCAGGGGGGGCTTCTCCGGCGAGGCCGACCAGGGGTCCGGCCCGGCGCCTCCCTGCTCCTCGCCCAGGGAAGGAGCGGAGGCGGCGGAGGGCGAGGGGGGGTCCGGGTAGGGGGGGGGGTGGGACTGGGAGGTGGACTGGCTGACCTGATGGATCAGATCCCCTGCAGGAGAAGCCTGTAGCTTAGACAACAGCTCGGGTGCCACAGCCGGACGCTAATGCTCATGCTCCTTCCTTTTTACCCATGATGTTCAGGATGTTGTCGGCGATCTCCGTCGGCGTGACGATGCCCTGCTTGGTGTCGCTCTGCAGAATCCTCAGCATGGACTCCAGCTTGTTCAGAGTGCTGTTCTGACACTCCTCGCAGATGAACTCCCGACTCACGGCCTGTAACACGTGTGCACGGTTAGAGCATGTTTGCGGCGGTGCCCGTCCGCTTACTCATTTCCCGCCCGCTCACCGTGCACTGAGCCAGAGCAGCCGAGGTCTGCTGGATGTCACTGACAGTGGCCATGTCCAGAGCGGTCAGAGCTCTGGTGATGTTGCTGCGGACTCTGACCCGGTAGCTGCGCTCGTCCCGGGACACCCGGACCGACTCCCTGGTCTGTTCGTACTGGAACAAAGCAGCCCAGCAACGTTCAGTATGTGTCATGGGAGCGTTGAGGCGGTTGGTTTTTTAGGCCACGCTACCTCGTTTAGGGCAGTGATGAGCGCCAGCGATAACTCTCGAACCCGCTGTGAGTCTCCCTGCTCCAGCAGCGTCTTCAGTTTGCTGTCTATCAGTTGAGACAGCCAGTGGGGGAGGCTGGTGTACTCCGGGGGCGGATCGGGCAGCGCCACTTCAATGGACCTGAAAATGATTTGCATTTGAGCTTCTCTGGTCATTTCATTCATTTTCAAGTTAAATCTACAGACAAATTGGTCTGAAAATGAGTAGGTCTTGAAGCCGCTAGCCGCTAGGTGCTGTTACTTGTTAAGCGCGGTGCTAGCTGCTCCCTGGTGGTCCTCCACCACGATGGACACCGCCACGCGGTGTTGGGCTGAGCTGAAGCCCGGCGGCAGGAAGGCCGAGTGCTCCGGGCTGCTGCCTTTGTACACGCAGAAGTCCTCGCAGTAGTCCTCCCTGCAGCGAGTCACCAGCAGGCTGTACAGCAAGGGCGTCTCAGAGTCTCCCAGGTCGCTGTAGCCTGGAGGAAAAGGCCGGAAGGCCGTGAACGGGTGTCACAGACGCGCCGGTGGGGCTCCACACGCGCCACCTTCCCTCCTTCTACCTGAACAGTTGAAATGCACGCGGTCCAGCAGCGTGCGGATCCTCCAGCCTTCGCTGTCCCCGTCCCCGTACTCCACCCCCGCCTCCCCGCCCCCCCTCAGGTGGCAGGCGCCGCCCGCCGGGGGCAGGTTGCGGGACAGCGCGATGGAGGCGACGCCGACGCCGTCCAGCCTGCTGTCGGTCACGTGCAGCGTGAAGACGTAGGAGTCGTTGTGGTGCAGGACGCCCTGGCGCAGCACCAGGTTCAGGTCGTCGCTTCCCGTGGTGGTGGAGGTGGAGTCCAGGATCAGAGTCTCGTTCTGCAGCGTCACGGCGCTCCACCACTGGAAGGCGACAGGGGAGAGGGTTCCTTCACATAAAAACACTCTTCTCTCTCAGGTTGAGGTAAAACTGGGCCTCATGCTTTTTCTAGTTACATAACTTTAACAAGGCTTTAGGTTCACATTAACTTGATTTATAGATCTTATCTAACTCTTGGCACGAGAGTAAAATACGCCCCAAAATGCAAATCTATAAAGCAAAGGTATAAATATTTATTGGTCTACAGAGATCCAATCGACTTGCAAACGACTGGAGGACCTTCAGTGTCTCTCACAAAGTTGGATGCAAAGAATCAAGTCGTCACATGTTAGTCATTAGCCCACAGATATAAGCCTATAAATGATACGCTCCAGCTAATAACCTGTAAACCATCTGCACGTGGCTTGGTGTTTCCTTACAATGCTTTTATTGTGAAGTTCTGAATACATAAATCATTGCTAACTTTGATCATGTTCCAAACAGGCTTCACGCGACAACAAGAGGCTCAACCGAACTTGCTGTTTGGTCGACTCGTGCGAAACAGACTGAATGAAGAATGACCATTGGGCAACATGAAAACTAAATGACAGTGCAATTATATGAACAAGTCAAAGTACAGCTGAGCACAGTCAGCCGGTGCTTATGCACAATTTGAGGCCCAATGACTCAACTGCTTTGTGTTTCAAATTGTTTCCCTGTGTTAGTAAGAACATATCCTCTCTGGCTCCACTTGTTCTATGACCTCATTTTCACACCCACACATTTCTGCCTACATCACAAATCCCAAGGAAATTCTCAATAAGAAAAAGCAAAGGTTTTGGAAATGTTGACTGTGCAAGTGCGAGTGCGAGTGCGAGTGCGTGTGTGTGTGTGTGTGTGTGTGTGTGTGTGTGTGTGTGTGTGTGTGTGTGTGTGTGTGTGTGTGTGTGTGTGTGTGTGTGTGTGTGTGTGTGTGTGTGTGTGTGTGTGTGTGTGTGTGTGTGTGTGTGTGTGTGTGTGTGTGTGTGCGCGCGCGTTTACCCCACGGTAGGTTCCTTCGCAGTTGCTGCATCTTCCTTTGAGGTACACGTAGGAGTTCAGGCTGACCTCATAGATGGACTGGGCCTTGCAGGACACACACTCCAGATACACCATGGGAATGTGGCCGCTCTGTACCAGCACCTGTCAAACACACATTAACACACTCCCTCATTAAGTGAAGCATCTCCTCCAGCTGTGACCCTTTCAGGTTGTGGACCAGTAACTGTGTCAGGATCCTGGGCTGGCTCTGCCAGCCATTCTGTTTGTTTTCTTTTTTCGTCCTGGACCACGCCTTCTCCCTCACTAGGACACACCTCAGCTCTGGACCATCCCCACTCCCTCTCCTTTCCCCTGTAGACAGTAATCAGTTCAATTTGCCACACCTGCACTTGCCCTCGGGATCCCTTCAAAGACTCCTGCAGCACAGCACTCTGTGCTGGGTCATTTCCATATACCACTTCCATACACCACTGTCATACGCTGTGATACGCCACTCTGTCCTTGTTTCACCATGCCGTTCGTGTCAGGTTGGTCCATGTATTAGTTAGTCTCGCTGCCATGTCATGTTTGAGTTAGCCTTGTTGCCATGCCATGTCTGAGTTAGCCTTGTTGCCATGTCATGTTTGAGTTAGCCTTGTTGCCATGTCATGTCTGAGTTTAGCCGTGTTACCATGCCATGTCTGAGTTAGTCTTGTTGCCATGCCATGTTTGAGTTAGCCGTGTTGCCATGCCATGTTTGAGTTAGCCGTGTTGCCATGCCATGTTTGAGTTAGCCGTGTTGCCATGCCATGTTTGAGTTAGCCTTGTTGCCATGTCATGTCTGAGTTTAGCCGTGTTACCATGCCATGTCTGAGTTAGTCTTGTTGCCATGCCATGTTTGAGTTAGCCGTGTTGCCATGCCATGTTTGAGTTAGCCGTGTTGCCATGCCATGTTTGAGTTAGCCGTGTTGCCATGCCAGGCCTTAGTTAGCCCGGTTGCCGTGCCGTGTGTTCGATTTACCATGTTTTAGTTTCTCGCCATAGTAGTGTGTTTTTGTTTCCTAGGCCTGTTAAATTTGCCCTGTGTGTGTGTGGGGCTAGCCCCTGCCGTATTGTTTTTTCTAAGGGAGTGTTTTGTGTTTCACGGGTTGGGGGTATTGAACTTAAAATAAACGGTTTAAAATGTATGCCTGGTCCTCACGGCTCTCTGACTTGGCCCAGAACGACTCCTATGATCCGCCATCTTGCGTGGCGGATCATGACAGAATGACCCAGCCACAAACGGGCCCAGTCAGAGCAGGCCAAGGAACCCAAGTTATTGGGGCTCTGTATAGACTCCTTGCCACGATCCCGGGGTTGCCCAATGTACAGGCCCAGCAGTCCACACTGGACTGGGCTAGGGAGGTGTGTTCGGCCACACCCTGGCTGAAAGACTGCGAGGGCTTCAGAGGAGTCGAGCAGCTTATGGCTCTGTTGGAGGACTCGACAGCGCCACGTCCTGCCTCATGCCCCGCTGCAGTGCCACGTCCTGCCTCATGCCCCGCTGCAGCGCCACGTCCTGCCTCATGCCCCGCTGCAGCGCCACGTCCTGCCTCATGCCCCGCTGCAGCGCCACGTCCTGCCTCATGCCCCGCTGCAGCGCCACGTCCTGCCCATGCCCCGCTGCAGCGCCACGTCCTGCCCCATGCCCCGCTGCAGCGCCACGTCCTGCCCCATGCCCCGCTGCAGCGCCACGTCCTGCCCCATGCCCCGCTGCAGCGCCACGTCCTGCCCCATGCCCCGCTGCAGCGCCACGTCCTGCCTCATGCCCCGCTGCAGCGCCACGTCCTGCCTCATACCCCGCTGCAGCCACCTCTGCACCTGTCCCTCAGTTGGTCCCTGCCTCTGCGGTCCGGTTCACACCAGCCCCAGGTCTTGCCGCTGCATTAGGTCCGTGTCCTGCCTCAGCCACAACACCCGCTTCAGTGTCTGCCATGGCATCTGCCCCAAGTTGGGTCCCGGTGTTTGTGTTGGCCCCGGCTCGACCCCGCCGCCACTCCAGGAGGGAGCTATTGGCGGCAGACAAGTGGCAATGGGAGGTGGCCTTCCATCTATCCACCTCCTTGGGACTATTGGATTTTATCCCTGAGACCATTGAGACTCGCCCAGACCCCGCGTCTGCCTCGCTTCCTGGTGGTGGTCGGGAGGAGACCACGCACGCCTCGCTTCCTGGTGGTGGTCGGGAGGAGACCACGCACGCCTCGCTTCCTGGTGGTGGTCGGGAGGAGACCACGCACGCCTCGCTTCCTGGTGGTGGTCGGGAGGAGACCACGCACGCCTCGCTTCCTGGTGGTGGTCGGGAGGAGACCACGCACGCCTCGCTTCCTGGTGGTGGTCGGGAGGAGACCACGCACGCCTCGCTTCCTGGTGGTGGTCGGGAGGAGACCACGCACGCCTCGCTTCCTGGTGGTGGTCGGGAGGAGACCACGCACGCCTCGCTTCCTGGTGGTGGTCGGCCGCCTCGGTGGGTCCGCCTCCGGCGACGACGGCCGCCTCGGTGGGTCCGCCTCCGGCGACGACGGCCGCCTCGGTGGGTCCGCCTCCGGCGACGACGGCCGCCTCGGTGGGTCCGCCTCCGGCGACGACGGCCGCCTCGGTGGGTCCGCCTCCGGCGACGACGGCCGCCTCGGTGGGTCCGCCTCCGGCGACGACGGCCGCCTCGGTATAATTCACGTCCAAGAGGCTCCCCGGGAGAGGGGGCCGAGCCGAGTTCACGTCCAAGCGGCTCCCCGGGAGAGGGGGCCGAGCCGAGTTCACGTCCAAGCGGCTCCCCGGGAGAGGGGGCCGAGCCGAGTTCACGTCCAAGCGGCTCCCCGGGAGAGGGGGCCGAGCCGAGTTCACGTACCCAAGAGGCTCCCCGGGAGAGGGGGCCGAGCCGAGTTCACGTACCCAAGAGGCTCCCCGGGAGAGGGGGCCGAGCCGAGTTCACGTACCCAAGAGGCTCCCCGGGAGAGGGGGCCGAGCCGAGTTCACGTACCCAAGAGGCTCCCCGGGAGAGGGGGCCGAGCCAAGTTCACGTACCCGGAGGTGACTGGTCTCTTGTTTGACCCTCCGGCCATCCGCCCACCGCCCGCCCGGCTTGGGTCTGGGCCCTGGCCCTCCTGCCGTCCTCCCTCCACCCGCCCTGCTCGGCCTTGACGGGGGGGGGACTCGTATTGGGCCATCTGGAATCTGGCCCTTAAGGGGGGGGCTGTGTCAGGATCCTGGGCTGGCTCTGCCAGCCATTCTGTTTGTTTTCTTTTTTCGTCCTGGACCACGCCTTCTCCCTCACTAGGACACACCTCAGCTCTGGACCATCCCCACTCCCTCTCCTTTCCCCTGTAGACAGTAATCAGTTCAATTTGCCAGACCTGCACTTGCCCTCGGGATCCCTTCAAAGACTCCTGCAGCACAGCACTCTGTGCTGGGTCATTTCCATATACCACTTCCATACACCACTGTCATACGCTGTGATACGCCACTCTGTCCTTGTTTCACCATGCCGTTCGTGTCAGGTTGGTCCATGTATTAGTTAGTCTCGCTGCCATGTCATGTTTGAGTTAGCCTTGTTGCCATGCCATGTCTGAGTTAGCCTTGTTGCCATGTCATGTTTGAGTTAGCCTTGTTGCCATGTCATGTCTGAGTTTAGCCGTGTTACCATGCCATGTTTGAGTTAGCCGTGTTGCCATGCCATGTTTGAGTTAGCCGTGTTGCCATGCCATGTTTGAGTTAGCCTTGTTGCCATGTCATGTCTGAGTTTAGCCGTGTTACCATGCCATGTCTGAGTTAGTCTTGTTGCCATGCCATGTTTGAGTTAGCCGTGTTGCCATGCCATGTTTGAGTTAGCCGTGTTGCCATGCCAGGCCTTAGTTAGCCCGGTTGCCGTGCCGTGTGTTCGATTTACCATGTTTTAGTTTCTCGCCATAGTAGTGTGTTTTTGTTTCCTAGGCCTGTTAAATTTGCCCTGTGTGTGTGTGGGGCTAGCCCCTGCCGTATTGTTTTTTCTAAGGGAGTGTTTTGTGTTTCACGGGTTGGGGGTATTGAACTTAAAATAAACGGTTTAAAATGTATGCCTGGTCCTCACGGCTCTCTGACTTGGCCCAGAACGACTCCTATGATCCGCCATCTTGCGTGGCGGATCATGACAAACTGGAAGAAGCTCACTTAATTTAATCTCTTTCCAGCAACTGGCAACGTGTGCAGCTCAGTGCTGCCTTTTGTGATGTAATGCTGGCGTGCAGTCTGTTGATCAGAGTGTGTTTTCCAGCTGTGATCATTGAATATTAATAAGACCAAGAAGGCTTTGAAGGAAGGAACAGTGAATGCTGTCTGGTGCAAAACTGTCACATGAAAATCAATTAAGTGAGAGCAACATTCAAAGTCCTGCAGTGGTCGGGGTTCTTTTCTAAACAAATTCTATATTTTTTTAGACGTTAGACACATATCTTACCGTCTGTGTGGTGGACTCCGGTGCCATGCCGTCTTTGCTGATGGTCAGCTTGAATGTGTATTCAACACCAGCTTCCAGCTCGGCGCCAGAAATTCCCAGCACCGGGCCGCTGGAGCCCAGACCGAAGTTCAAAGTGGAGCAGTGCTGTGGACCCTGCAAACGGGACAGTCTTTAGCATGCAAAGGCTTATTCAGATTTTCCTTTTTAGAAAAGTAAGTGAATAAAAAAGTGTAGATTAAAATACTGCCACAAAGGCTGAAACATTATCAACGTTTTATCTTTTCACAACATCTTTAGCATCTTATTTCTTTGTATCCAAGGTCAACAACAGTCTCTTTTCTCCAGCTTTGAGTCCAGATAACAGTCCTTCCAACTGCCTGTCCTGCGTCCCCTCTAATCAACGGCTCTGCACAGCTCTGACCGTGATCGGGGCAAGTTGTTTGTGTGCAAGCGTGTAACTGTCGCTACAGAGAGCAAAGCTGCAGCTGTGGAATGCTGAGTTTATCTTGAAACAGTTACACAACCCTTTAAATGCCTGTCTGCTTAGATGTGTCACACACACACACACACACACACACACACACACACACACGCTCCCTCCGTCCTGCCGGACACACCCAGCCCACTGGGTCTTATATTGTGGTCTTTTGCTGTACGGGCAGAATGTGTTCACACCCAGCCAAGGAAGCAGTTAGTGTGAAACGCACTAAATGGATTTACACACACGAACGCTCGTCTGTCTGTGTTTGTGAGGACGCTAAAACACATATACACACAGACGTACAGACTCCACCAGCAACAGGGCGCTAACGCTGTTCGAAGGCACGCTGAATTCCTCACATCACGTTCGCGCTGCCAAACAAGGCAGTTAGTGTAGTCAGGACCAGATGATTGTTACATAACCTATGCACAGTCTGCATGTAGAATCGAATCTGTCCTCTAAACTGATGCATTTACCCTGTCAGAGTGTACACTGGCTTTCATCTGTTTTTATTTGTTTCAATTTGAATATTAAACATAAGACAGACGATGGATGACTGGACCCGTAGCTAGTGTAAAAGCTACGACTGGTGGCAAAAATCAGAAGGGTTTACTGGTGCAAACATCAATATGCTTAACCGAATGATGTCAGATCCAAATGCTCCTATCTGAATCTGATGGAAAAGCTTTGTTCCACGCCTGTCCTCACCTTGGATGTATTCTGACACTCCCAATGGTAGTGAAGCAGGGACTGGCTGTCCGGGTCCATGTTAGGGTCATAGGACTGCTCCGCGCTGAGCTGCAGGTCCTGCGTCTTCGACCACACCCTGTACGTGCCCCCTTCTATGATGGGCATCAGCCTGACGGGGAGAGACGGTCAAACCAGAGTCCACACATCCACCGCTTCTTTAGAAACTATTAACAAGACCGCTCCTGGCTTCTCTACTAACCTGGCAGCCATGACGCTGAGCTGCACACAGGCAGCCTTTCTGAGCGGCACGCCCTCGTAGGACAGCGTGAACACCAGGCTGTAGTTTCCTGCTCCCAGAGCCATCTTAGGCAGAGGGAGCTGGAGCCGCCGCACGTCCACCTCGGCCGGCACGGGCAGAGGCTGAGCGGGCGGCGTCCCAGAATGCACCAGGAGGTCCCTGTCGCCGTCGCAGGATGTCGCTGGCAGGATCTGCCAAAGATACTGAGCCCCGTAGCGTGCGCAGCCTTTTAGGTCCACGCTGGCCTCCACCAACGTGGCCTGGGAGCGCCAGATGGTCAGACGGGGGGCTTGAACCACCTGCACCTCTGGCTCCTCGCACTCCAACACACTGATATTGACCTCAACCTGCGCCAGCACCCAGCTCACCAAGTTGCTGCAGTTCACCTAGCAGAGGGACAAACAAGCAGGTGAACTCATGAACCTTACACATGAATGTTAATGGAACGACGCCACTCCAAGAAACCTACTTGGACCAGGTAGGGACCGGGACGTCTGTATTCATAATCCACAGTCGTGGTGTTGCTGTGAACTGGATTAGAACCGTCCCCGAAGTCCCACAAACACTCCACAGCGTTGGATCTGGGTGTCACAGCAGCCGTCAGGGTCACGGTCTTGTAGATGAAGGTGTCCTGAGGCACTGCGTGAAGGACAGCAGCCTTCAGCACGTTTTGCACCAGGATGTGCTTGGTGATGTTCTGACTAGTCAGCGTATTAAAGGCCTTCAGGTAGACGATCAGTGTCCCTGCTTCTTGGGGCGTGTAATACACCTGGAAGAAGATGATTCAGAGGCGCGCCGTTACTCAGTCAGTCCTTGCTGCATGTGGTCATTACTAAGGTTAAGTATTTTAATCACCCCACCTCATTTGCCACAAGCGTTAATTTGTCCAGGTGATGCAGATCAAACGTCCACAGGAAGTGAACTTCGTTGCCTTTCTTGATGTTGGGAGCAAACAGCCTCTTCTCGCCTACAGGAATAGCTGTGTAGCTGTCCCTCATTGAAAGTCCTTGGACTGGCTCCATCACCTTAACATGCAGCGACCACCTCTTGGAACTCACCTGGATTGTGACATTGCAACATATATTTTAAATGTATAAATTCTATTTTGATTTTGTATCGTCTACTGTATATCTTCCTTGCTTGTGTGTGAATGCATTGACATTACCTGGTTGAGAGCAGTGAGATTCACTATGTACGTGTCCACCCTGTTGAAGGTATGGACGTAGGTTTGATTGGGTTCAAGTTCAACAGTGGAGCCTCCACTGATGGTGAGGATGAGACTAACGTTTGAACCTGCTGCCATGTAAACGGTGAACTCCACAGTCTGCCCGACTTCTGCGAACTGTTTACTTGACCTCAGCTCCAATCCCTGAATCTTGTCCTGAACGAAGAATTCCCTGGAAATCACCTGGCGGCTGACATCATTGCTGGCAATGAGAGTGACGTTGGCGGTCTTTGGCTCATGAAACGTTAAAGAAGTGTTCTTTCCTGTTTCAGTTCTTCCTTCTATCAGCCACGTCCATGTTGCATTGGTTCCTGCCAGTACCTTCCCCTGGAGCAAGACGCTGACGCCTGTCGCTACATAATTTTGCTCGGTCACATTTGTAGCCGTGAACGACAGCCCGGAAATGACTTCCTGAACACTGACAATCTGTGACACGAGCACCGAGCTGACCTCATTGAAGACCGTGACAGTGACATTCATCTGACCAGCACTGGTAAAGTTATGTGCCATCCACGACTTGTGCCACTGCAGAACCTCCCCATTTATAGACCAGCTGTACCGCAGGTTGGAGCCCTCCATCGTCAACACCGTCAGGTTGGTCGTGGCGCTGACTGCAACCGGGTTGTGGCTGACGTGCAGGTACACCGTTCTGACTGCCTCCAGGAAGTAGATGGTTCTGTTGACAGACAGCTGCCCCAGGAGGTTGGCGGCTCGGAGGAAGATGTCACATGGCCCCGGAGTGGAGAAGTTCACCTCCACCGTCTTCCCGCTTAGGTTGAAGATGGAGCTGACAGGGTCGAGGGGCCTGATGAAGTTCCAAGTGAACGTCATGTTGGTTCCCTCCTTTAATCCTGCATGGAGGTGGAGCGTGCGATCCGTGGCGAAGCAGCAAGCGCTCGCGCTCAGGCCGCGCTCCGCCTCCTCCTCGGCTAAAACCTGCAGCCCCTCCAGCTTCCGTTGGACGAACAGGAATATATTGGCTTGTGCTGTCCCCACGTCGTTCTCCGCCGTCACAATGATGTTGAACGTGCCAACGGAGCGAAAGGTGTACAACATGGTGTAGGTCCCTGAGATCGAGGTGCAACTGTCGCACAAGATCCAGGAGAAGTGGACGGCGTCGCCCTCTTCCATCTTGGCGCTGAAGTTGACGGAGGTGTCGAGGGGGACGTTCACCAGGCTGGCGTCGAGCGTCAGCCCGCGGATGGGTGCGAGCACAGCAACAGGTAGAGAAGTGTGATTCCTGCTGACTCGGTTGTCCACCGTCAGTGTGATGTTGTAGTTTCGCGAGATGTTGTAGCGGTGGAGGACATTTTGACCCGTTTGCACATTCCCATCTCCAAATTTCCAGGTGTAGGTGACATTTGAGGCCAAGGAAGAAGTCGTGAAAGCATATGGTTGACCAAGTGTCAGGTTGTTACCCTTAGTGCCATTATGTTGGATGATAACTGGTCCTATGGGCACCAGAACTTCAATTACAGCACTGGTATTGAGGGACGAGATGTTATTGAAGACAGTCACTGTCACAATGTATTGACCTGGGTTTTTATATGTTGTCACAATGTTCCCAGAACCGCGGAGGAGCACAAGCTCTTCCACTCGACCAAAGTCCCACTGATAGCTGTAGTTAAACTCAGGCTCAGCTTTGACCTGAAACTCTATCTCCTCCCCAACAGAGTAATATGCTTTTGTGTGAGTGAGGCTGATGGTGGTCAGAGCTGGCTGAACACACACCCAGTTGAAGAAGTTGGCCTTGGTGGCCTTGTTGACCCCACTGGACAGAAGCAGGGAGAGGCGGTAGTTCCCGCTGGTGGAGTAGGTGTGGGCGATTGTGGGGCTGCCGTGATGCGTTTCATTGGGACTTCCGTCTCCAAAGCTCCATTGGCAAAAATGAGCTGAGACGTTCCCAGAGACCCAGGCGTGGAAGGTGACAGGGACGCGCTCCTGGACGCAACCAGACGGCTCCATTCTGATCACTTGGAAAACAAATACGTGCACCGGGAGACTGAACCAACCAGAGCTCACCGCGTTCGCAGCGGTCACATTCACGGTGTAGTTGCCGTCCTTGCTGTAGTTGTGTGACACACGAGGCTGGGGTTGAATGTATACCTTGCCGTCGCCCATGGAAAAGGTCCACGTGATGTTGTTGCCCGAGGCGAGGCGAGCCCACACTGCGGTGGGGCTGTGAAGCTCTGTGGGCGATGAGCTGACAGCTGTCAGGTCTCCAATCTCCTCGTGGACAAACGTCTCCTCGCAGGCCTCCATGGCGCTGATGGTGTTGTTCACAGACACGCAGATGTTGAAGACGCCGCTCTGCGCGTACGTGTGCGCCACCAGGCGACCTTGGAGCGTGGCAGAGCCGTCGCCAAAGTTCCACTGGTAGTGAATGCCGTGGGGTGAGGGCAGGGGGTGCGCCTCGAAGTAGGCCGACTTGCCCATGAGCAGCTGAGGCTCTGTTTGTATGTCCACGTGGGTGAGGATGCTGTACACGCTCATGTTGATGCTCCGGCTGACGTTCTCGTAGCGGTTGGACACCGACACCAGCGCTGTGTAAATGCCTGTAGGAGGAAAGAGGCGAGAGAAGGTCAAGAGGCCTTTCAACCACGCATGAAGAGAAACACGGGAGGCAGCTGGTGGCTCAGGGTACCTGGCTGTTCGTAGATGTAGGTGACATTGTGGCTGAGGAGCACCTGGTTGGGAGCGTCTGGGCAGAGCAGGGAGGGGGGGTACGGAGGCCTGTATTCAAACTCCTTATATCCACCTCCACCGTCACCAAAGGACCAGCTGCAGCGTAGCAGAGACAAAGAGCTGTTAAAGGGAGCGTCTGAGAAGTGGGCGGAGCTTAGCCGACCAGACCCACGGATCCGCGCACGCACACAAACACGAAGTCACACAAACACAAAGTCACACAAACACAAAGTCACACAAACACAAAGTGACCAGTGTCGGAAATCTCATGTGGAATCCGCTGCATGAGGAGGGGTGGAAATTCAAAACTTACAGACTTACAGCCTATGTGGAGGGAACGGGCTGAGAGCGGACGACAAGCTGCGTAAAAGAGTGCAGCACAGATGGGAGGATGGGAATGCGAGCGCAGGACGGAGGAACAAGAGCAGTAGAAAAGTGAAGAGGGAGGAAAAAAAGGGGAAAAAAGTGCAGGGGAAGCGGCCGCGCAGAAGGGAAAATTCTTGTCAGCAATCTGCTCTAACCACACAGTTATAAATCCAAGGCTCTGCATGGTATGAGTGCAGCAGCGCTATTATGGAGCAGAGGAAGACAAAAACAGGGGAGGGAGCAAAGCGTCGCAGACAGAGGGGGAAGCAGCCAGATCTATCTTCTCCAGATCTATCTCTGCGTCTGCTCGTACCGGAAGGTGGCGGCCACGGACATGTCCACCAGCACCGAGGTGGTCAGAGTCTGGTTGGAGCCCCGGGGGACCAGGTCCGGCACGCCCTTCACCGTGAGGTTGGCCATGGGCAGCAGCCGGTCCACCGTCACGTTGAAATGCTGCGTGAGGGCGCTCACGTGGTTGGTGGCTGTCACCTGGAGAGACAGAAGAAGAAGTTCAGGGCGAGTGTCGTCGTATTATCGCATCAAACCTTCGCAGGACATTTGTGTGTGTGTGTGAACCCACGGTGAGCTTGTAGACGCCGGCGTTCTGGTAGATGACGTTGAGAACCGCGTTGTAGTAGGTGAAGTAGGGCTTGTCGTCCACCGTCCATTTGAATGTGGGGTTGGAGCCCGCCAGCACCGACGCTGTGTAGCTCTAGAATGCAGGCGGACAAAGGCATCACAGCGCGCGACAACACAAGGCGTCAGTGAAACGCGCTCACGCGGCGCCCGGACTCACCACCACCGACTCCATCAGCACCCGGTGCGCAGGGTGCGGCCGCACCGTCAGCCCGCCCAGCGGCTCCTCCAGGAGCACGGCGAGCGTCAAGCCGGCCTCCGTCACATTGTTTCGGGCCTCCAGCTTCACCCGCGCTGCGCCGCCGCCGTGCTCCGCCGCCGGCACGCTCAGCTCCAGCGCCGCGTACAGGCTGGGCTCCCCGCCCCCGGCGCCGGCGCCGGGGCTCGGCCCGGGGCGGCACAGCGCCGGGCCGGATGAGAACTCGGCCGGGCAGACGGGCTGGAAGGCGGCGCTGCGGGTGGTGCCGCGCTGCGACGCCCGGGTGGCGGAGCCGGACTGGACGCGGAGCAGAACCCGGGTGTCGTTGGGCTGCAGGTAGACGGTGCCGTTCTGGGGGGAGGGGTGGAGGATCGTCAAGCCCAGCGGAGGCACCACCCGCAGCGAACAGGAGGCTGAGGCTGGATATGAAGGCTCCACAGAAGAAACCTGACGAGAAATCATTCAGAATTCTATTCAGCAGCGTTGGATTTTACTGCACGCTCATATGTGACCTCCTCCTCCAGATGCATGCTGGGACGGGACACAGCTTTGATGTCTTACCAGCAGGTTGTAGAGTCCGGGCTGCGGCAGGCCTGCAGACAGCTGCGCCCCCTGCAGCGGGGTCTCACTCTGTCCCACGTAGAGCACTCGCACGGGGCAGACCACGTCCTCCAGCCAGCCTCCATCCCCGTCCTGCACCAGAACCTCCACGTCCAGCTCCGGGTCACGCAGGAGCCCGGCGTCCGTGGAGCCATCTGGGCGTCTGGTGTGGTTGATCCACAACCACTCGGACTGGTTGAGGGCTAAAACGGCCTGTCTCCACGGTGAGTGTGTGGAGTCCTGGCAGTGGAGGAGGGACATGGGCCCAGCGTCATGCTGCAGGGCAATCACGTCACCAGGGGAAACCAGGAGGTCCTCCACTTGTTCTTGTACCTGGCAGGTCAGAGATTATGAGTTAAAGCAAAACCACCTGGTTCGTTGTAAAGTGAACGTTCAAAAGCATGAGCCCCTCACCACCACGTGTGCCGCTGGCCCTGCTGGCAGACTCAACACCACCTCGTACTGGAGCGCGTAGCGGGGCCTGCGGACCCCCGGCGGCGGGCGGAGGTGGAGGGTGGCGTTGGGACAGGGCGAAGGCCGGCACGCGGCGGCGAGAGGCAGGCACTGGCGCTGGAAGGAACACCACTGCTCCAGCGGGGGGCAGGGGGGCGCGGCGGCGCTGCCGGGGTCCTCAGGGACACACAGAGCCGTGGGAGAGCACACGGGACCCCCACAGCCTGAGACACAAGCAAACCTCCTCAGTGGGTCATTTTACAACAGGAGGCAAAACAGGTCAAATCTGGGTCTTTTCTCTACATTTATCCAATGTCTGGGTGAAGACACGCGGGTGTTTTGAAGTGAGATGACCTTGATTGCTGGTTTCTCAACTCCTGCTTTGTGTTCATTCAACTTTTACCAATGAAGCAACTTAAGGCAGGCAGGTCAGTGTGAGTGTTTGCAAAGATGAGGTGTGGGCACAGCTGGCTCAGTGTTGGACCACCTGGTGATTGTTCTCACATTTGATTTATGTGCTGTGTGTGTGTGTGTGTGTGTGTGTGTGTGTGTGTGTGTGTGTGTGTGTGTGTGTGTGTGCGTGCGTGCGTGCATGCGTGCGTGCGCGTGCATGCATGCGTGCGTGCATGCGTGCGTGCGTGTGTGTGTGTGTTGGCTCACTGGGCAACAGCAGGTGCAGGCCAGGGTAATGACAGTAAGGTCTGTAGGTCTGGAACCGAACGTGAACTTGCGAGCTGAGGTCCTTAGTAACAAACTCCAGGGAGGACAGACGACCCGACTGAACGAAGCTCAGAGCCGGGAGAAGCAACACCTGTGGGTGAGAAAATGGAAAGTCTGATGAACCTAGAGTTTGGGGAGAAGACCAGTGCGGTGGTTACACAGAGTATGCCGAGATTCCTCGTCACCTCTATGCTGCCACTGGGATGGTTTGGAGCAGAGACCCGGGAGGGCAGGGCATAACGCAAAGGATTGTGGGAGGGAAACACAGCCAGGCCAGACATGTAGATCCCAGCGTCTGGAACACGCACTGTGAAAACAAACAGACACAGAGAGGTAAGAGGAGGGGAGGAGGGAGAAGAGGAGAGGGTTCACACACGCACGCACGCACGCACGCACACGCGCACACACACGTTCAAACACACGCACACACACACACGCACGCACGCACGCACACGCGCACACACACGTTCAAACACACGCACACACACGCACGCACGCACGCACACACACACACACACACACACACACACACACACACACACACACACACACACACACACACACACACACACGCACGCACACGCACACACACACTGCATACCCAGCTGTCGTCTAACGCTTTTGAATATATGGAGATATATATCTATCTATATATGTATATAAGAAATCATTAGCAAGTCCATTTTCCTCTCATGAATGTGGCCTTCAGGTAACAAAACTACATCTGACTTTTTCCCGTCTTTCTGTACATTCATCCCACACAAGGACCAATTTGTATCAGTGCTAAGTGTTCTCTCCTCTCGACGGCGCTCAGAGGAGCCCATCTCGTCCATGTGATTAGCTTTGAAGGAGTTTGTACTTTTTCTTTCCTACATGAATTAATTCACCTTTAATCAATAGCAAATGTGTTTCATACTCTGGGACCTTCTATGCCAGAAACTAAAGCACGGAGTGTTTGCATTTCATCTGTACTGTACATGTGTTTAATGGGTTCTGCCGCCTGCAGTGTGTGTGTGTGGACGCAGGGGACCCACCTTCGGGGCTGTACTGGCAGACGTAGGCCCGTTTGGCGTTGCACTGGTGCTGACTGGTCTGACTGCGCTGATCCAGCGACACGCACATGTTGCCGCGGATGGGGGGGCGCAGCGGCAGGCCCTCCTCCCCCTCCTGGGCTTCTGAGCCATTCACCCAGCGCAGTTTGCCCGGAGAGTCCACGTCGCTCAGGCCCAGCCACACGCCTCGCTCCCTGTCGTGGAAAACGCAGACAACGCACGGATTCACCCGCCTGTCCAACGAGGAGCCACCAGACTCCTTCCAAAACAGGGTTTGAATCGACGTCGGCCCCAGTAGGTGACACTGAAGTCAGTGAATTATCTGCCGGCTCGTCTCGACTAATCAATGATTACCGAACGGAGCCAGCAGGAAAATGGGCTCTGATTGAACTGCAAAGAGATGCTTCAAGGGACATGTCAGATATTCAGTGCGTCCTTCCAATTACCACAGAGAAATTGAGTTTTCACTGCCCGACTCCACTAATGGACTGCACATTTTCACACAGCTTCCATTTTGTTTTAATCATAAACTGTTCACTAAATACAAAATGGTCTTCCCTCCAAAATAAAGGTCAATAAAGGCTTGCAATGACCTAAAGAGAGATGGGAGGAAAGAAGCGTCCATCACATGTTCATTTCAGAGTTGTACAATGCATAAGGACTATATGTAGTGAAGTGACTTTCCTGATTCTACTACTTCCTGTACGTCTATGAACATTAGCACGACCAAAGTAACCGAGTAAAGTAAAAAAAGGGTCTTTATACAACATATAATGGAAGGGGTGGTCACTTTTCCTTCCTCTTCCAGGCACTTGGGCCTGGAAGGCAGGACCATCACATTAACACACATCAGACACGCACATCATGAACTGTGGACTCCTCCTCCCAGGGTGTTAAAGTTACAGTGTACAGCTGTGCTTTTACAGATGTGTTTTTTTGCAACCTTCTTGGACCTAAACACCGCTGGATGCCTTCAGGTCAGTGCAAGGCCAGAAATCTTCCACTGAAGCAGAGCCAAACTCAGGGCAACATCCGTATATGTTGCATCATAGCGACAAACAGCGAGGGAACATGTGCTGCTCATGAAACAGTTTGCTGTTATGGAGAATAAACCTGATGTCATGAGCCAACCTGCATCTGAACATACACCGGCAAAACTGAGCCTCAACCTCACAAAGCCAGAGCTGGAGAAGGAAGACAAACGCTCCTCACGAACACGCCCATCCGAGCTGTGCACCTCTGGGATTGTGTGTGATGGAAAATTCAACATCTGTTTCCAGAGCTGGTTGCCTGTTTCAGTGTTAATGCAACGATGGGAGCTATTAACTAGCACGGACGACAGCAAAAGAGCTGCCACGGTATCTGTTGCACATTTGTGTATAACGCAAACCAAAACGAAACCGTATTCATGCTGCAAAGCAGTGAGCGAACACTCACTGTGTGACTCTGTGTGACAGCAGGTTCCGCAGCGCGTTGGTCCTGACGACTGCCAGATCCCCACCACGCTCTGAACACTGCTGCCGAGCATCGGTCCAGCTCAACTCCCCCGGAACGATCTGGAAGCAGCGCGAGGACTCTGCGTGGTACAAGGCGTCTTTCGGACAGTGAGGGGAGGCTGGTGGAGCAGAACAACAGTCACAGAGACAATCCTTTGATTTCCTGGGTAGCTGCAGTTGGTTTTTGAAATGGAAAATACTTTTTAAGGATCACCAGGGCTCAGTTGTTTCACATGTTGTTGAGCTGTGACAAAAAAGCCTTGATGTCAATAATTAATTATATAATTTAGTGCCCAGAAGTGAGACCAAAGTGCAGATCAATACAAATCTAAGTGCGGCCACAGAATTTGCGACGCTGGAGTACAAGTCGTGGCAATGAACTGCACTCTAAAATGTGAGAAAGGCACGAAAGAACAGAAAAGGGAAGTTTGCATTTGCCATTCAACTGACATTTATGTCTTTTTTTACAGGCATTTGTCTCCACTTCTTCAGCTAAAATCCTGATAAAACGTGTGCGACGCTAATGAATATGTGTGGAAAAATTTCATCAATTCATAGATTCATAGCCAGGGTTGAAACAAATAATGGCAAATGTGGCTCAAAAGATGTTCATAAACAAAATCATAAGAAGAATAAAGGGAGGATAAAAGCCTTGAGGAGAGTTCAATGCAGTGGGGCCTTGCTCACATGCGCTGGTGTAGTGAGACGGAGAACCTCACAGTGACTGTTCTTATAGTCACACGTCTCCGTCCGTCACAGACTCCGGCCTTGAACCGAGTCAAGCAGGTGTAGTGATATGTGGAGCACGGGATGTGTGTATGTGTGTGTGTGCGTGTGTGTGTGTGTGTGTGTGTGTGTGTGTGTCTGTGTGTGATGACAGTGCTTCTTTGTTGCTAAGATCTATCATCCCAAAACAGTTTAGTTTTAGGAAATGCCTAATTGTGTAACACTGTCTCCCAATTTATTGTTCTTTTCATGTTTTCCATGAGAGCAATGAAGCACTTGCTCATTTGCAGAAGCAAGACACAAAAGCAACACTGAGCAGCTTCTAGTTACTGCCAGAATTCTACAACACATCACCCTGTGAACATCGTTATGTGGTGTCTTTATTTTACCTTTGGCAACCTGCACACCATCCTTTGTTATGGTCCAGTCCACGTCCACTCCCAGAGCGCCCCAGCTCACCAGTATGACTTCTAGGCTTTTATTGGCCACAGCAAGAAGTGGGCAGTGCAGCTCCAGTTTAGGCGGGAGCGCCACGGTCACCTCTCCGCGTGCAGACACCTGAACACAACACAGTACAAACATTTATGCGTGGTGTGAAGATGAGTCGTGTAGGAAAATCTCGTTTTTCCTGTCTGTCCCGTTCGTGAACGGCACCTCCTTGTGTCCGGCCCAGGCCTTCAGGCCGACGGCGTAACGTCCCGGAAGTCCGTATTTGTGGGTGGTTCCCGTCGCCGTAGTGTTGGCCCGCGACGACAGGTCGCCAAAGTCCCAGGACAGCGTCACCGGGGCGACAGAGGAGGCGGCAGCGAAACTAACAAGGTCGTGAACACTTTGCACGCGGAGAGGCTTCAGCGAGACGGAGAAATCCACCGCAAACACATCATGAGCCAGAGTCCACCCACATTCCTGCAAGTTAAAGGGAACCATGTGAGTAGATACTTCTGAATGTGTAATTGTAAGCACTGAAAAGTAAAGTAAGACATTTTTACTCTCAATTGTGGTTAATGAAGCACTTCAAACTTTTCATTTGTGCCCTGTTCTACGGTGCTGCAGGAAAGTGAATCTGAATGCAAGGAAGTCATTCAGGCCACAGACGGAAGTCATTCCCAGTCTCAACAAAGCTTTGGAGTCTATCCTGAGTGGTGTGGACCCAGCTGATGTGACGGGACCACCGCGCGCCGCGCACCTTCATGACGTGGGGCTTGGAGCACGCAGCCGAACACTGGGACTCGCTGATGAAGTTGGGCTCCGAGTTGGTGCTGCAGAGGCACTCGCGCCGCTCCCCCAGGCCGCCGTAGCGGTGCGACGCCGCGAAGCACACGCTGTTGCACTGCTGCCGCGTGAAGTTCCCCGGAGTGGAGGAGGAGAAGATGACGAGCTCGCTGCGCCCCCCTCCGCCGCCGCCGCTGTCTTCCAGGCAGCCGGCATAGTTCAGACCTGCAGGCGAGACGGAGGCCGTGACCCGATGACTCCTTTGCCAAAATGATGCTTGTGCTGCTGTGTGGCAACAAAGCAGCCAGGCCATTCGTTCATACCGCAGGTGAGCAGGCTGACGTTGAGCAGAGGCTGGTGGCGGAGCTCAGGTGGGTGGTTGCATAGCATGGCCTCTGGGTCCTGCACTCGCACCCCCTTCTCCTGGAGCCAGCTGACCAACCGGAACAGCTTACAGTCACACTCAAAGGGGTTACTGCTCAGGTCGCTGGGGGAGAGGGGGACACGGAGAAGGGGCTGAGCAGTGGTCGCAAGGAAGAACAAGGGCTGATTATGTGTAAAAAATATTAACAACTAAGTAAAAAAATGTTTTAAAAAATGTTTTAAGTGGCCAAGCTTGGCTGGTTTATTGTAGCTAGAGAAAAAGTTCTTTCATAATAGGAATAAAAAAACACTAGTAACTCAACAATAACTGCATTGTCTGTTTAAGCACAGGCCCAAAATGAAAAAAGTCCAGAGTCAAATCATGAGAGCTGCACTGAGCAAAGGAGCAGCAGAGGGAGAGCGGAGCAGCACATAACACATCTCCATGTGTCCATCCCTGACTCGCTCAATTACAGACTCTGCAGAAGACGAAATCTTTTCTCCTACAAAGACCTGGGAAGCAATAATTACTACGTAGTACCTCCCACTTCAGCCTGAAATAGAGCTTCATTCATCTGCTGTGTAGCCGAAGAAACTGGAAATGTGCTGCGTATTTAAGCCATTGTGTGCTCACGTGTGTGTGTGTGTGTGTGTGTGTGTGTGTGTGTGTGTACATACAAATAGACAGGCTTCAACTTTTTTTATGGGAGATGAACCATGTGGAGCTTCAAAGATAAGTTGCAATTACTTACATTTGGCTTAAATTGCATAGGTTGTCGCATATTCTTTCTTCTATGGTTGTGATTTGGTTGTTGCTCAAATTGCTGAAAACGTGAGAAAAAGAGAGACCAGTCATTTCAAACATTACAAAAGCGTGATCCTGTTCCCTTAACCTTAACCTTAACCTTCACTGCTTTTCTTTGTGAAAATTATGAGTCCCTGGATGAATTACAGTGTAAAAGCCTCCTTCATTATTATCCAATTTGCTATTATCACATCTCTTTTTGGTACAGATGACGCATGTAGCTCAGATAAGTCAGACAAACAGCTCAAACGCTGAGGAATAGACAGCGCTGCGATGCTTCGCTGTTTCCTTGGTTCTGTCTCATTCCTGCTCCCTCCGCCTTCCTCCACTCACGTTCTCCTTCTCCCTCCCTCCTCTATCCAGTAGGCTACATAATGGAGCTGTTGTGTGGTGGTTTTGGAAGGAACCGATGGAAACCACCAGGGTCCTCTCTCATCGCGCACACTCACACTCACTCACACACACACACACACACACACACACACACACACACACACACACACACACACACACACACACACACACACACACACAAACATGTGTTAAAAACGCCAATTGAATGAGTGGAAGAAATAAGGTAATGGATGGAGGAAGGGAGAGATGGTCAGATGGAGGGAGGCAGTGGGAGCCTGGAACAGAAAGTTGTAATTGAACTTAATTGTGCTGTGATTGGTGTGTGTGTGTGTGTGTGTGTGTGTGTGTGTGTGTGTGTGTGTGTGTGTGTGTTCGTTCTGGTTCCAGTTCCAGCCAGCTCACTCCTGGGATTTGTGCCTACTTAAATCCAAACTAAAGCCTGTCTTTTTTCCTGCTCTTTTTCATCTGCTTCTCCTTCCTCTGCTCATTTCCTCCATTGTGCTTTTATACTCACAGGATGGACAGCGGCCCACAGCAGAAGACGCCTCTGGGGAGAACGTTGATCCTGTTCCCTTGAAGATACCTGCACACAGATGCATGTGTGATTAAACAGGCGTAGAAGTAAAATTACATGAACACGTAAACACACGATTCTGGCCGTACTCACAACTCTCTGAGGCTGGTGAGATGATCTAACAGGCTGGTATCAAGGGAGGAGATGTGGTTGTTGGAAAGATCTCTGCGGGACAAAGCCAACATAACCACATTTAAAACTTCATGCTGTGGCAGGACGATTGCATATACACACGGTGACAGGCACACTCAGGATGACTGGAAGCTACAGTGACCTAACCATATCACGGGGTCGAGTCTGTGCAGGAAAATATTCAGCTCGTACCAACAGAAGAGGAGATAAATACAACCAGACACACTGAATACAGTCTGAATATGAATGCGCCAAAGACCACAAACAGCAGATATATATATATATAGTATTATATTTGCAGTGATGCAACATGATACAACAGCCGTAGTAAAATGTTCAAATACAGTATACTAAGGTGGATATTGTGTTAAACAATAACACAATACAGTATAACACCATTTACAGGAAAAGCTCATCACAATGAAAACTTTTTTTTCTAAATTAAAGCAGAAGTTGTGAAAATATTGTTTTGGTCTTTAACATTCAAAAAGTGATGGACTCTTTGTTTCCCCAAATGACTCCTTGTACAATATGTGTGTGTTATCCTTTAATCTCAATGCGTACACTTATAGTACTGCACAATACATTAAGCCGATCCAGGCAAGAAAAGCTGGACCTTTAATAAGACTGAAAATATGAGTGATCTAACAACAGCTTGCATTCTGCAGGCGACAATATGAATATGGCGACGAGCTACGAATGAAAGAAGCCGGAGGTCGCTGCTCTAAATGTCACTCACAGTCACGTATTCATGCGTTTATAATGACACGCGTTCTTTCATTCTGCTTCAAAAGAACAAGATAATAGTTTTAGATTCACTCATTTGAAAACGTAAGCGATCACACTGACTGATAAGTAGGTGCTGAATTATCCTGCATTAAAGCTTTATGTTTAGACGCACTTGAATCCATACTGTACATCATTTCATGCATGACACACTTTAGTCTGTGTTACAGAAACAGCCTTCTCCTTTTTACATCTTTAGTAGAAAATTGTCATTCTTCGTGCTAAATAACAGAAACATGTCTTGGCCTGATACAGTGCAGTTGATGTGCAGGATCATCTTAATAGAGGGAGGCGTCATTAATGTATGCACTACAGTACATATATACAGGTACACGGTGACGACAGCAGGAAAAACATCCAGAAACTGAACACGTCATCATTTCTAATGTGGAGCTGAGAAAGCAGCGGACAAATGAGTGAGGAAGTGCGAAAACTGAATTGGTTGAAGTGCGAGCTGCCGAGACAAGCGGGAGGAGGAAGCAGGACAGCGCTGATCCCAGATCAGTGGCTCCGGTGTCCTCCTGGTGCGTCCTCACAGCAAAGCTTCAGCTGCACGCGAGAGTGATGAGACAGACTAAAAGGAGCCAGGAATGAGGAGCCAGAGGCTGTGAGAAGATGAAAGTGTGAGTGAGAGATGACAAACTACTGCTGGTCTGGAGACACAGAGAGAGGGAACGCTGCTGCTGCTGCACTAGACTGTTGGGCCTTATGTGTGGTCATTATTTAACGTCTGCAGCACAGCAACATGGACGTGAGTGGGACCGTATGGGAACGTAGTCCTCTACTGCTCTCTCTCTCCTTCATATGAGTCTGTGTGTGTGTGTGTGTGTGTGTGTGTGTGTGTGTGTGTGTGTGTGTGTGTGTGTGTGTGTGTGTGTGCGTGTGTGTGTGTGTGTGAAACGGAGCAGGACGCCCATTCCCAAAAGGAAACATCTGTACATTCCAGACGAGCTGTGTAAGAAGCACTGAGACCGAGCAAAAGAAAGAGACACGGAGGGAGAGTTCTCCTCCGCTAAGCCCAGCGCTAAGTGAAACAGGACGGCAGGAAGACGGAGGCTCCGCCCACAAGCTGATGCTTCACACGTCAGGTTGACACCATCTCCTTATGTAACGCTCCATCGATTCCAGGTGAGCGTGTGTGTGCCTGTATGCGCAGCACAACTACGAACAGCGGGAAGAAGCGAGCATCATGTAGGCAGGAGGAGAAAGTGTATGTGTGTGTGTGTGTGTGTGTGTGTGTGTTTAACATGACCATATAATGTGACCTTTGCTGTGTCTATTAGCAACAGGCTCCTGTTCTGTTTGCTACCTCTGGACACACATGGTTTCACTTACACATGTGCAGTATCTGAGCTATAGGCCTACACACACACACACACACACACACACACACACACACACACACACACACACACACACACACACACACACACACATGGTTCTGTTTTCCTAACGGTGTGGCCAATGATCTAACCGCTCCTTATAAGGCCTGTCTGGTGCCACTTATTCTGAGCTGCAGGATGAGAACACACACACACACACACACACACACACACACACACACACACACACACACACACACACACACACACACACACACACACACACACACACACACACACACACAGACTACAGGGAAATGACAGGGGGCATGAGCTGCAGCAGAGAATCAAGGCCAGAGATTCGAGGAAAGAATCAATGGGAAGAAAAGAAGGAAATGACAGGAGGTCACTGGAGCCGTATCTGCGCCTGGTGATGCACACTGTGATATCGGTGATCGTAGGACATTGGTATCTGCTGGATCGGTCCTGGAGTGTCGGCCAACGCTCCACTAACCCACTAAACACAGACTGCTCTGTGGTCGCTTTCATCCCCCTCACTCCTCCCTCCAACGCTCCACCTCTTCCTTCTCCCCGTTTCTTTCCTCTCTTTCCTTCTGCAGCTCTGCTGCTTTGTTTACATTCAAAAACTGGGGCAGACCTACAGAAGTTTGACATGTGGGAGAGCAGGACAGCCCTAAAGCAGTGAGGCAGGTGTGAAGCGGGACACACGGGTCCAGGTCTGTGGGCCGCTGCAGCCCAGCTCAGCGACTGGGGCAAGGGGTGGCGGCTGAGGGGTGCTGATTGAAGAGGTTTAGTCTAAAAAGACGTTTTGTTGCACAGTCTGTCTGGCTGCGTCTCATCTCTGCTCTTTGGAACATTCTGTCCATTTTTCCAGCTGTTGCTGCCTGGGTTGTCTGGTGTCCAGCTGGCAAGTGAAGGGCAGCGGTGTGATACACACACACGCACGCACGCACGCACGCACGCACGCACGCACGCACGCACGCACGCACGCACGCACACTTTTACGTGCTGTCAAATGCATAGGAGAAAAACAAAAATCCCGTAAGGCTGCTACACTCACTGCTCGCTCTGTTTCTGGTAAATGAAAGTAGACAAGTCCAACTTGTCATGAAGTCATAAACTGTGGGCTTAGCACAGAAATGGGTCTCAGGCCTGCAGGACTTCTGGGGTGGGACTTCAGAAGCAAACAAGCAAATACTTATTATTACAGAACTATATATTGCAGTATAATTTCATTGAGTATTTTCCTTTTATTAGTTTTACTGTACACAGCGTTTGTACAGCTGTGGTGAAGATGGCGACTGCTCTGCTCCGTTAGTGGACAGACGCCATCATTTCATCTTTTGATTCCAATCTGGACTAATTCCACTGCGCTGCCTGCTCCTTCTGCTTGGTTTCCTCTTTCTGGTTATTTTCTTGTGTGGCTTTGAAATGAAAAGTAAAAACGGTCAAATGCAATATTGTTCCTGATTTTCTGCTACAACAGTTCCAATATTTTGGAAGCATTTTCATTATTTCCTGATGTTGCACTTTCCTTTAGTTTTAATATTAATAGCCTCGGTTGTTTACATCTGAAAACGGGAATCAAAATCCAGTTCTTCTGTTTAAGAAGAAGCTGTTTTCGTTCAACAACACACTCTTGCACGGAGCACAAATCATGATGGTTTTTCCAAAAGATACTTTAATTTGATTTGATTGATTTGAAGATCCCATTTCTACAGGATTTTCTCTCCCGCTGAAACATTTCCTACCTCTTCACAGTAAAACACAACACAGGATTCTTTAAAACGTGTCTGCACCTTCAAACACAGTGTATTCCTCACGTGTACCCAACGGTCTGCAGCTCTTGGCACAGGGCGACATGAATCACTAATGTGGGTCTAATGTAGAAAGGCCTGTGTGGCTTTATTACCATAAAAACTGGGTACAGCTACATGCACTGTTCAAAGCTGCCAGCATGAAGGAAGTAAATGAAGGTAATTAACGTGATTAAGAGATGCTGTTTAGGGTTATAAAAATATTTGAACATTCGTGTTGTCAGTGTTAATTCTGTCTTCAGCCTAAGCACACGCGCTTTGTGCGTCTTTATGCTGTATTTATTACAACTGTCTGACAATGTGTTTCTCTGCTGAGCGGCGGAGCTTTTAACATGCAGCTGCGATGCTCCATGTGCTCCTCTGCCCACATGGCCTCCATTATGCAGTGCTTGAAGGATTTGTGTCTTTTCTATATGTAGGTCACAAACTCTAAGTTAATTTTAATTAGTTTCTGCAACATTATAACAGAAATGCCCTCAAGACAGTTGTAAGGCACAGCGTGAGGTTCGCAGGCTCGTAGAACATAATACAACCACATGAAATTAGATAAAAACCCAAGATAATCCTAAAATCTGTCTGGATATTGGTTCTGTAAAAATAGGACTCATGCAGACTTCATACAATTAGCACCATTTACTCACCTTTATCATGATCACTGGTAGTTTATTCATTCAAAATTGGATAGTTTGCATAGTGTAAATGTATGTGATGTCTGGCTCACACACGTATCTAGAACTTTAGCTGTTTCAAAAATGAAGGACAACCATGAAACCCGCAGCTAGATTCAATCAAGGTTTAGGATTTTAAACTATACACAACCGAGATTTATCCTTTGTGTTACACTGTTGTGTAAATCTATATATAAATTCTATATGTGTGTTTGTGGTGAAAAAACTGCTGAAATGCTAAAAAATATACAAAGTAACAAAATGGACCAAGCACAATTGAAATTTAGCGGACGTTGCATCAGTAACGCACACACCAACACAAAAGAGCTAAAACGACAGTTCGGCAGCCACTGCTGGTGGCTTCAGTCAGTTAATGGTGAACCAGTGGTTAGACATTACTAAGAGCTCACAGAGACGGGAGACGATGGGAGCCGTCTCGTCTTCTCTGTCTCCTCTTATTTACGACATTCCAGAGCATTTTTGCTTCTGTGAGTGATGTCATTTGTTACTATCGCCATGGAAACACAACAAATTCTCCCTTGCACAACTTCAGTACATTCAATCTTGACTTTCCAACTTCATTAAAGTCAGTGTGTGCGTGATGGTGGTGCTATGGATGAGACACACACCTCTGCAGGAGGAGAGACATGATCAAAGCTGAACAGGACAGAGAGAATCTCACAGTGGGTCTTGTCTGTCTAACAGCTGTGAAGCTTCAGCTCCCTGAAAATAGACGCCTGCAGTATGTCTGCTCGCGTGTGTATGTGTGTGTCCCGTATCCCGCCGCCATGGCAACACGACCTCATAACCCTGTTCACGAATAATAGGACCAGCTCAAAGTTAATAAAGTTCATGGATATTCAAAAAGACAATATTATTATTGTTATTTAATATTTTAATTATCACTGTTTAATTATCACTTATCACTGTATCAATGTTTTTATGTTTTTGAATCTTGACATTTACCCTTTATACGGTAATCTTTAAATTGCCTTGGTTCTAGCCTAAGAACATGCAAAACAATTATTTAACAAACATAACCCAAAATTAAGATGGAGAATGGAGCTGAATATGAACAATACCTGATCACAATGTTTACAGCACAGAAATGATGCAAAGCTGATCCTGATCACAGATTTTTAGCTCATTTCTAAGAAGCAGTGAGAAATGAGTTAACTGTGATATTTCTCACCAAGATGAAATAAAACTACATAAAACAATAAAGGAAGGCGAGCTACTGTGTGATAAAAAATGAACGCTGCTCCAGACCTGTGGGCACAATCATGCCAGACAGAAACATGTTTTACTAAAATATCTAAAATGCAAAAGCTCAATTCACAACGAGGATCAGATTATGCAGGAAAATATAATAAACAAACTACGTCTTTTAAAGCGAAATAAGAGTTTACGTTTCTAGGAAGCTGAGCTTCCATTAGACCAGCGTCTGTTTTGAGCTGTCATCACTCAGACAGACGTCGACTCCATTTCTGCTTTACTCTCTCTTCTTGTTGTCACAGGACAAACACTGTGCCATGAGGGTTTCTGTGGCAGCAGTCTGCGAACTGGACAAAGGCGATCGAGTCCAGTCCCCAACCACTTCCCAGAAGTGATTTCAGAGTTGCATAAACTGTATGTGTGACGTGTTCAGAGATTTTTTATTATGTGTGTGGGTTGGAGCAGATGGACTGGTGTATAGCAGGAATGCTTTTCTCCGGCTGCGCCGCTGCGACATGAGCGCGGGTGTTTCCAGAAAATATAACACTATTATACTATACTAACATGCCGATTTGAGGCTAAAATAGTGTAATTGGAGTAACACACTGTAAAACCTTCACTCATTTGCTAAGACGTGACATTAAAAGAGTGACCGCCAAGAAAAGTCAACAATGAATCAGTCATGCCTTTCACTCACACAAGAGGTGACCCACAGACAGCAGTGCTAGTGTAGGAGGAAGAGGTTCAAAGAATAAATGAGCAGTGATTCAACACATGAAGAACTTGAGTGAGCAAATATTCAAAGGTCATCTACAGTAACTATATTAATAAGCTAAGTTATGCCACAATCTAAATGTCTGTTCCCAGCTGTGAAAACACTTCAAGTAAATATTTATGCCAACAGGTACTAAAAACTATCATTTGCTTTTCAAATAGGAAAATTGATGCACCTGTTCTGTCTCACACTATACGATTATAAACTGAATATCAGCCAAAACAAGCAATTCCTGTATATGTCACTCTGGGTGTAAGGCGTTATTGTCAACCCTAACTGTATGTGCAAACCCTAAACAATGTACTTGCTTTGTTTCCAACCTCATCAAAACGAATAGAAAGCCAAAGTAGCGCAATAGTAGCAGCGGCACTGAGGCTGACGCAGCGTTCTCGTGAGTAAGTGATTCCTAATTGTCTGGGGGAGCGTGTGCTGCTGCTGGCACATTATTCACACAGCATCTGTTAAAGGACAGTCCTGCTCCGCGAGCGCTTCACTAAAAACTAATCAAGTCGTGATTCACAGTTTGTTTACCCCATATCTCAGATTCACATGTGTGTAACATTTGTAACATTGCCAGTCGAACAACAGGACAGAGACCGCAAAGGAGGAAGCAGTCCAAGCAGCCAGGCGTCATTCCCATTGACTGAGGAGGAAAGGAAGAAGAAGAACAAGAAAAAGAACAAGAAGAAGAAGAAGAAGAAGAGGAACGAGATGAAGGAGAGAAAAAGGAGGAAGAAGAAGAAGAAGAAGAAGAAGAAGAAGAAGAAGAAGAAGAACAACAACAACAACAACAACAACAACAACAAGAACAACAAGATGAAGAAGAGGAAAAGGAAGAAGAAGAAGAAGAAAAAGAAGAACAAGAACAAGAACAAGAAGAACAACAAGAACAACAAGATGAAGAAGAGGGAAAGGAAGAAGAACAAGAACAAGAAGAACAAGATGAAGGAGAGGAAAAAGAAGAAGAACAACAATATGAAGAAGGAAGGAAGAAGGAGATGAAAAAAAAGAACAAGAAGAATCAGAAGGAGAAGGAAAAGACGAAGAAGAACAACAAAAACAAGAACAAGAACAAGAGGAACAAGATGAAGAAGGAAAAAAATGGGAACAACAAAAATAACATGAAGAATAATAAATATAAGGAAGGAGAGGAAAGGGAAGAAGAACAAGAAGAACAAGATGAAGAAGGAAAAGAACAAGAACAACAACAACAAAAACAAGGACAAGAACAAGAAGAATTACATCAAACAACAAAAAGCTGAAGAAGAACCAGAAAACAAAAAGAAGAAGAAGAAGACTGTAGAACAGGGACTCGTGTTGCTCTTCCAAGCATAAAACAAGTGTACCATAAAGACATCATTATACATAATTTTGTGATTGACCTTTCCCTCGCACAGATCAATTCCCTGTTTACAGAATGATTTGCTGTGACGCTCAAAATTAATAATAAAAAAAAATACTGTTTCACACCACGAACACAGTCTTTCCCTCAAAGGCATTAACCACGACCTCCTTTAAATTCATTAAATAACCAGAAACACAAGACACACATGAACTAAACATTGTTTCTCCTCTGGTTAATGGCGCCGCATCTCTTTACAGTACGTCATGTCCACCATGATTTAAATTCCATGCCTCTGCCTGAGTAGCAGGGTGGAAACAGGAAACAAGAGGTCAAATTAGCGTAGACAGTAATGTTCACAGTTGCTCACCATCCACAATTAACTTCTGCTGGTGCATTAGGAGCAAATAGTTTATCTAGTCTGGTGTAATTAACACTCTGACAGAGTCTGAGGTGATCAGAGACAGATCCCGTTGCAGGTCTGTCTGTCTCCCATTAACGTGGCACCGAACACAGCCCCTCTTATGCAAATACAGTCAGCACATGTCAGACCTGTTGAGACGAGGTGTAAAAGGTTTGCTTCCAAAAGCCTTGCACAAACAATAACCACCTACAGTATATTATCTGATGCACCGCAAATCATGAGTTAATTAAAGGACAGTAGTTTATTAGGGAAATCACTATTTGATAACATATGGTTTTCATCAGCGCAGAACAGAATGTTCTGGTTGCAGCAGCACCAGATGCTACAGCCGTAGCTGCACCTCAGACGCAACGGCTCTAATGAGCAGCTCCCAAACTGAGCAACACGCAAACACAGCAGCAGTTTGACCTCTGACACAAAACCATCGGAGCTCCCGCTGTTCTGCTTCATTTGCAACGTTGTTGCGTTCGCTGGTGACGGTGCGGAGCAGGTTCGCTTCGGAGGCCGCAGTGATCCACACACGTCTGCGGGACTCACGTGCAACTGGCGTTCGTTTCAACACGTGGAAACACGCATCAGAGGACCGTGAGAGACACAGTCGCTTCGCTGGATGAGTTGTTGGCGCAAATAAGCAACGCTGGGCCAAACAAATGCGTCCCAAGGTAAAGGAGGGAATAATACGTCAGCGCGGACAAATAAAGCAGAACGGAAACACATGATTAATCATGATGATGGTGATTGTGTTGAATCCCTGTCGTAAACAAGTACAGCCGCTTTCATTCGTCGCGCCGCTACTCACAGGACGCTGGTGGCCGGCGGGAGGTCCGCCGCCGCCGGGGCCCTCTCCAGCCCGACGCCGGAACAGTTGACGACGCAGGACGCCTGGAGCCCCGCCAGCGCGCAGCTGCAGTTAACGGGACAGGGGCCGCAGCCGCCGCCGCCGCCGCCGCCGCCGCGCGGCCCGGAGCCCCACGCCTCCAGGCAGCAGAGCCCCACGAGCAGAGTGGACACGAAGCCGAGCCTCGGGACGCAGACGCCATGTTTTCGCTTGGATAAAGTCTGTCCATTTCCACAAGGCATAGCTCACTCACAACTCATCGCCTCTGATGGTGCAAGTCCTCTCGGTGCGGGAGGGAGCGCGGAACCCAGCACAGCACAAAGACTAGCACGCGCGTCCGTTCCTCGCGGCTCTCGTGCGAGGGGACGGGAAAAAAAGAGGGCAGGATTCAGTTTTGGACGCCGCTATTCCACCCGTGTTCTTTCTTCTCCTGGTCGGATCCCCGTCCTCTGAAAATCTAACGGAGCTTCTCCTCGATCCTTTCAGGGGAAAAAAAGTTTGGGAGAACTTCCTCTCTCCTCCTCCTCCCACTCCGTGCAGTTCCCTGAGCGACCGCTGAGACCTGGCACACATCTGTATTTCCTCTCTGTGCAACAGTGTGAAAATGGATTGGGTTGTAAAGTCTAATATTTTCCCCTTTGTAGTGAAATCCAGATTAATCTATAATGAGGTCTGTCACGAGAAGCGGGTTCCTCAGTGCAGCTGTGCAACATTAAAGTGCAACTGATGAATTTCCAACTTTTCAATGACCAAATATTACAGCATGACGATGAAGCTGGAGAAAATTCAGTAGAAAGCAATTAACACCTGCATATACTGTACCTGCAGATGGAACCCACAGATAAAATGCCCGTGAGCTGAGGCTCCTTCCGTGCACTGTGAAATGACAGTCGTAACAGTTGCATACAGTACTTTAGAACAAAGTGCGGCTCCTTCCCTCCGCGCTCTGCAGCATTTCCTGCAGCAGCGCAGGGCACGTGTTTGAGGTGTTTCCAGGGTTTTTCATTTGGTCTCACGTATTCTCCCTGCAGGCGACTGGCGCTCTGCACAAAGTGCAGTCACGCCATCACGCTCATGGATCCACTGCAGGTACAAAATGTCACGCTGTCACGTGATCAGTCTGTGTTGGTCTCTTAAAACAGAGTGTTTAGACTGACTGAGAAGAACCAAGATGCTTTACTTGTTCCTCTCAGTGTGTTTAGCCCTAATTGACCGGCATTAGCCCACAGGTTGGGCTGACAAAGCTCACATTTCATCTTCTTATGCAATCACTTGTTGAGTATTTATAGATTTTACAAATTCATTCTCAAATATTTGGTTATGAATATTAATTGGTCAACTAAATGCGCTGTGATATTTTAAAATGTCCAGAATATATTAAAATGAGTGGACGTGATTGTTACCATCGGTTCTGATTCTTCTGATCCACAGAATTAGCCCTATTGGTTCAGTAGACACAGGGTTGATCTGTCCCAGTTCGCTGAACTGGTTTGTCCAGCAGGAATGTAATGTAGTTTTTTGCACGAGTCTGGCCTGAACTGGTCCAGTCTGGGCCGGTGAAGGTAAAGTGAGCTTGGCTTCTGTTTAGTTATGGGGAGGGTCCTTCAGCCTGGCCAGGAAAACAGCACTTACTGAGGCCTCTGTCTGTGTTATTGTAGGGCTACAGGAAGAGCGGGGGAGACGGGGGAGATGGGGGAGAGAGATGAATGCAGAGGGAAAGCGTTAGATGGAGGGTCTGGAAAGTGCAAAGGAGATGGAAGCTCATAGTGGAGAAAAACGGAAGAGCTGTCAGGTTGAGTGGACAATAAGAAAAGGAATGAAAGGTGGCAATCGCAAGTGTGGGAGTGATCTGAACAATATCTGAACAATAGGAAAGCAGTGTTTAATCATGGGGGAGATTATCCACAAGCTTTTAAAGACGGAGCATGTTTACGAGTGGTATCTGAACAAAGGGAGAAAAATGCAGTGAGGAGCACGATGAACCTTTTTTATCTTTGTGTTGCTTTATGCCTGAAACCAGCTACTTTAACATGTAAAAGGAACCTTTCAAACTTCAAATGGCTCCACCAGCGCCGACGTTAACGCGCCGCCTCACTGCCATTAAGGCTGCGAGATAACGTGTGAATAGAGCCGCTGGGAACTGCTGCTGGCAGGACGCTCCAGATGTGCGGTGACTGGGAGGCGCTGGAGGTCTCATGGTTTTCACTGGAGCTTTTACTGTCGCCGCTTTGGACGTTTAAACGCCAGTGAGACATGAAACAGTCGGCAGCCAGAGTAGAGAAAGCCACAGCAGAGCCGTACAACAGCTCCGTGTGTTGCTGTACACTCATTTGGAAACGTCCTTGGGCTCCAGACGTCAGACTGTCACTGACTGCAAAGAATTTTTATTTATAAAGTATTTAAAATAATTGTTATACGTCCCTGCAAATGGAGGTTTTCTGCTCAAAGTGCTTGAATTTCCTAAATGACACATTTTGTGAAACTGAAAGTCTACACTTCCATCACATCTGGATTGTTTTATGTGAAATCCATGGTGGTTGTTGTTTAAAGGCGAAGTCATAAAAACCCAGATTGTGGTCCAAATCCTGTCATTTCTGTTCTTGTGCAACGACACTTTCCAAATTAAAGCACTGTTTGATTCGTTAGAAAACTGCACTTTGGCGTGGTTTTGGGTCTGACTGTGCCAGAACGGAACTGATCCCTCCTCAAATATTGTCACATTTGTTGCAAGAAAGAAATTCCCAGTTCTGTGTGTAACCCTCAGGTTGTGCGTCCAAGTCACGTTCAAGTTAAACCACAAAAGAACCAGGAAATAACAGTCTGACATATTGTCTGCTAATGAAGGCAACGTTTCCTTAGGGAACGGACTCAGGTACCTGTGGTCATGCTGGTGTGTCGGCCTACGAGCCACTCTTAGAAGACTTATAATAAAAGCCTCAGAGGCACAGTGTGCAGCCACCACAGCTACACAACAGAAAGAATTTCTTAAGCCATTTTCTATTGTAAAAATAGAAAATGATTTGAGAAACTTCTCAACAGCAGAGTTTAAAACATGCATTGTAATACACTAAATCATGGAAAACCATCTTGGCTGAATGACGATCAAGGTTAAACATACTCATATGATGAAAAACCTTTTCATTCTGACATCATTCATCAGAATGAAGAAAACAGTGAAACACACAGAGACAAACTTTGAATGTGTGTGACCTAATACAGAGCCTCTGCATGAGCGTGTCGGACTATTCACCGTGTGATGCTCTGATGACAGCACAGGTTTGTGTTCTGTCTCAGGGAGCTGAGATCAGGTGGTAGAGCTGCGTGTGGGCAAATGAAGACACCTCCATCACTAATCCATCGTAGCAGTGGTTCCAACAATCACTTTCACAGTAAGTATTATCACCTAATATATTATTACAGGTGATTGTTCTTGAGCAGCGCCTTCGGCCTCCGGCCCCTGAATCTTGATTCCTACCCGTGTTTTTCAGGTGTCCTTTATCTTTGCTCACATCCAGCCTCATGCAGTGTCTCTGACAGGCTGCTCAGGTCGACCCGGCGCTGCGGACTCGCTTCACTCCAGGGGATTGTTGGCGTGAGAAGTGAACTCTTCCCTCTTTACTCACCTGACACGATATGAACTGAGCCACTGAGTGAGGGACAGCAAGGTCTACAACACAAAGACAGTACAGTACAAGTGTCTGTCTCTGCTGCGGTGAGAACAGGCAGACGTGGTGCTTTTTTCGTCTGTTCTGTCGCGTTTGTTCAAAATAATTCACTGTGATGTGCTCACAAATGCGTAAGAACCTTATTTCTTGTGGCAACAAGTCGTGAGCATTTTCTTTTGCAGGAAGTAGATTTTTTTTACAGCAACACAGTCTTAAAGAACGGAATCACAGTCTGACAAGCGGTGACATCAGTTAGAAAGCCATTCACATCCAATTGTTTGTGTCTGTTGTTGCTGTTTCTAAGACAAATCGACAGGAAGCTGCAAACATCTGACTTTGTAGCAACGAGTCATCAATGAAACCAATCCAAAGTCACATCCCCTTCATCAGATAAAATAAGCATCACATAAAATAAGCACTAATTAATAGTTTGTTAATTAGTGTTTAAAGCAAATGTGCTGGTGTTGCTATGATTTACTGTGTGTGCTCCTGGCAGGTGCTGGGCATCGATCTGTGTGATGACACTGTGGCGCTGAGTGGATGCCATCATTAATGAGGAAACGGGATGCTTTTTTTATTCCACTCACCCTAATGTGAGGATGATGTGAGTTTATAGGAGACAGTATTCCTCATTGTGGTGGACTAGCTTTTCATGAACAAGCTGGTGGACACTTTCCCACCACAGCATAGTGTATTGATCCACGTCAATGAATTAATTGTGGTTTCATTTGCAATGTGATATACTGGCAAAAGAAATAATCATTAATGATTTGACAAGTCAGTTTAGAAGAAAAAAATCACACTGTCATAATCACTTCACCAGAAGATAAACAAATATTATTCTGACTTTATGGGCAACAGTTTGGTAGCTAATACAGTACTGTAGATCATATAACTGGTGGCTTTAATTCCCAGAGTGAAAAGTTTAATATTTTTATTTGAAAGCAGTAACGCAAGAGTAGAAAGTACTATAAACTGGACCAACGAACTGAGATATTTTGAAATAACTAAATTCAACACGTACATACTCCTATGTCATTCCTTTGCTCTTGTCTGCTGTGAAGTCTCTCTCTCTCTCTCTCTCTCTCTCTCTCTTTCTCTCTCTCTCTCTCGCTCGCGCGCTCTCTTCCCACATCACACCAACAACAGAGCATTGCTGTGTGGGTACAAAGTTGAAGCAGAAGTGGTGGAGCTGCTGCCGACACGCTCCGCTCAGCACCACGGACAGCGAACGATTGGACAAAGCTGTTCATCGATTTTGAGGGAATTTTTGGAGTCAGCCGCGAACTGAGCGCATCCCTCTCTCGCTCTCTCTTGGTTGTTGGAACTTCGATTTAATAATTTGAACACAGACACTTTGGCTTCTTTCGACGAAAGTAAGTCTACTTTTACCTTGATCGTATGAAACGCGTTTCAAGATTCGAATAGTCGCTTATTTAATTTAAAAGATGTGCATTGGGAATCCATCACATCACTGATCTTCATTATACGAAGACTGGCGTCAGGAAAATCGCGAAGTCGTGCGTGATTTGCACTGGGGTAGAATTAAACACCCACAATAACTACAGCTGATCAAAGCCCAGAGACACCTACGAGGCGACAGCAACTATTCACCGTGCGTCGTAGATGAGACTGTTTCTGCGTGAAGTACTTTTACGAAGGTTTGAAAGCGGGAAACACAGCAACGCCTCAGCACGCCACGGGTCACACATCTGCAGGGACGCCGACAGGTGAACTCGGCAGGGCGTAACTTAACAACAACCTGGACAGACACGTTTCCTCGTATCGCAGTAACCGGCGGCATGACACGTGGCGGCTGCTGATCAACAGCGCACGAGAACAAACCTCCAGCTGGTAAACGCGTAGAGAGTGATCTCAGCACATCCAGAGCGCGTGCCACCGTCGTCCTCCGAAACCCTCAAATGGAGCCTTTGGACTCCAGTTACTGGGTTACACTGTCTTTGGACCCCAACTCCTCCTCTACCCCTTCTCCATCACCCCCCATGTCCTCCCCGCGCCTCCCCAACGTCTCGTCCAACCAGTCCTCGCAGAGCCTCCCTTTTCAGGGCAGCAGCACCGTGATCACAGCCATCATCTCCCTCTCCGTCTTCATAGTGGGCCTCACTGGCAACACGCTGGCCATCTACGTGGTGCTGCGTTACGCCAAGATGAAGACGGTCACCAACATCTACATCCTGAACCTGGCTGTGGCTGATGAGCTCTACATCGTGGGGCTCCCGTTCCTCACCACGCAGAACGTGCTCTCCTTTTGGCCCTTCGGCTCCTTCCTCTGCCGCCTGGTCATGACCGCGGACTCTCTGAACCAGTTCACGTCCATCTTCTGTCTGACGGTCATGTCCGTCGACCGCTACCTGGCTGTGGTCCATCCCATCCGCAGCACCAAGTGGAGGCACCCTCGTGTGGCCAAGGTGGTGAGCGCAGCCATGTGGGCCGTGTCCTTTGTGGTGGTGCTGCCCGTGGTCATCTTCTCCGATGTCCAGGTATGACATTCAGACAGTAATGAGGCACGTTAGTATAAGTGGTAACGATTAAATGTCCACTACAGGATGCTTTATTTGAAACCATATATTTCTGATTGCAATTTAATTTTCGTGTCTGTCTTTGAGTTCATTTTAAAATTCGATTAATATCTCGATACTTTGTTCCCTTTATTAAAGTTACAACTTGCAGTTGTTTTTTATTTATTTTAGATTTAAATCAGTGTTTTATGAAGTGAGTATATGTTTGGCATGTGATCTGAGGCTTTGGCTTAATATTCTCACATTCTACTTGGCAATATTTTAATCACTACTCATGCTTTAACTTTTTACAAATTGTCTGTTTCATTTTTTTGGAATTTTATTATCGTTCCATTCAGTTCCGTCCAGTTCAGTTGAGTGACCAATCGAATCCAAAAACTAGATAAACTAGGATGCCTGAGTATCTAGACTGAAGGAGTGTGTGAAGTGTAGACAGCATGGATGTAGTGAACCCACATGAGCAGGAGTGGAGAGGAACCCACCAGCAGAAGCACATTCAGGCTGGTTGGAATGAGAGAAAAAGCAACAGCAGTAATGACATACGCGCATGTAGCAAGTACTGATTACTGACCTAAATCTTAGACGTTGCAGCTATAAGAAGAAAAGAACAACAGCAAAATGTCAATGAGATCTTTCTTCCTGATGAAGCCTGTGACGCCATCAGCCAATGAACTCAGTTCAGCACAAAGCTGGTGAATGTCTGAAACGTCTCACTAGTGATGACCAAAGTGGGAAACTGCTTCAGATCATGAGCAGCTGAACTGTTTAACATTCCTGTGGATTAAGTAAAAGACCTGTCTTTTCTGACGTGAAATCATTTTAGGCACAAGGATTTTAAATGTGAGCGGTTCGGTTCAGCGGATGCTCAGGGTTGAAGTCCTTGTGATGCTGCTCCAGGGCTTTTTCACTAAGATGGATTTCATTGCTTTCATGAAAACTACTGTAGGGCAACAAGTTGAATTGATTTCCTTTAATAACATTTCATTTAACTGTGTCTGAGCAGGTGATGACAGATAGTTTTTAATTTGTAGTCCTTTCATACTCATCTTTTCTTGTTAAATTTTCCTTCAGGACACATTTTACTCCTGCAACATGATCTGGCCAGAACCAACGCACGTGTGGTCCACGGCCTTCATCCTCTACACAGCCACCGTGGGTTTCTTCGGACCGCTGCTCATCATTTGCCTCTGCTACCTACTCATCATCATCAAGGTGTGTATCTGTGCATAGGAGGCTCATCACACTATATAAATCCATAGCGCATTAATGCGATGACAAACATCCTCCTCCGTTTCCTCCTCTTCCTGACCGAGCCGCTGTTCCGGTAGGTGAAGTCGTCGGGGGCGCGGGCCGGCTTCACCAAGCGCCGGCGCTCGGAGCGCAAGGTGACGCGGATGGTGGTGGTGATCGTGGTGGTGTTCGTGCTCTGCTGGCTGCCGTTCTTCATCATCAACATGGTCAACCTGGTGGTCATCATCCCCGAGTCCAGCGCCACCGCCGGCGTCTACTTCTTCTCCGTCATCCTGTCCTACGCCAACTCCTGCGCCAACCCCGTGCTCTACGGCTTCCTGTCAGACAACTTCAAGCAGAGCTTCAGAAAAGTGGGCCGTTCGAAAGCCAGACCCATTCATTATTCAGCATGCTTCCTTATTGTATGGTTTATAATGGCAGCAGAACTATTCAACACAGTTAAACACAGAGCAGTCTGAAAAACCTCCTCTGAGTGGAGGTCAGGCCGGTTCTTACACGCTTTACTTTACTGAAGATGCTCGCGGTTGTTTCCTGGTGTTTACTGGAGTCTTGTCCTGCAGGTGCTCTGTTTGAGGGGGATGAGGTGCAAGGCCAACGGCGTGGACGACAGCGACCCCAGCGCCCCCCGCACTGAGAAAACCACATCACACAATGACTGCATCCTGCTGTCGCCACGAAACCAGGTGCACCACGACGCCCCGAGCAGCCAGGTGGGTGCGTGCTGGAAGACACGCGACACGGAGACAGGAGCTTTGAGCCAAATGCATTACGATTTGCTGTGATAGTATTTATATAAGGACCACTTATATGTGATGCTGCCACAGACAGACACACTGCATCTAATGCACATTCCTCCCACCCAGGAAAAGTCCAGCGCTTCTGAATAAATCAACAGGCAGCTGTGTGTGTGTGTGTGTGTGTGTGTGTGTGTGTGTGTGTGTGTGTGTGTGTGTGCAGAACAGCTAATTGAGGAACGATGTCGAATTAGCTCGTCTGTGGAGGCAGTGATTAGGAAAAATCCTGAAGGCAGGAGTGAACGCTTTTAAAATTAGATTTATGTGTATAAGACTCTCTCTAATATTCTTCACCTGGTTCAAGGTCATCTAAAATGTCACGACCTTCATTCTGCAAGTCACACAATAAGTTTGTTTCAGTTTCAGTTTCAGTCCCAGTTACTGAGATTAAGGTTAATGTCAAACATGCACCAAAAGGTAAAGTTACTCATGGTTACCGTAGCAACAGCATGCGCTTAAGTCTACGGGTCCTGCATTAATAGACCTACTGCAGTGGATGGCCATAGTGGGGAACACTGACGTCTATGGGTCCTGACCTGGGGTCAGCCAGGTGGACCAAAATCTAGGACGTATCAGACGAGACATTTTTGTTTCCTTGTGTCGGCTCAGGTTAGAAACGCCAGGCTGCTGCAGACTCAGAGGTGTGATAACCTTCATCTCTATTTGTTCCCCCTCTTCGTCTCTCTTGTTTTGTCACCCATTATCCCTTAAAACCTCCCCCCCCCTCCTTTATGGCTTCATGATTCTGTCAATCGTCTCTCTGAAGGTCTCTCCTCACCCTCCAGGTTCGCGTCTCTCTCACACAGCAGCGGACCTGCACCGCTCCCCGTGCCCACAGTTCGGACCCCCTGGTTCGGTGGTGAGCTCTGCAGCAGCCTCCATGGTAACCTCCATGGCAACCCCCAGCATCACTGCCCTGACCGTGCCCACCGTGCCCGCCTCCAGAGCGCCACAGGAGGAGTAGCTCAGAGATGATGAATGTCAGGTGGCGCGACTTGATAGGAGACGGCGAACAGATGTAAAAAGGCCACGTTTAAGTCTGTTTGTCTGTGAACGTCTCCATGAATATCGTTGACACGTCCCTTTGAGCATCTGCACCTGTATGAACGACGCTGTCTGCTCAACCGTCACTTATCTTTTCACCTGGCCATTCAACATTAAGTGCCTTTTCTGCCGTTCTCTGCAATCACCGTCACACATTCACAACATTGTCCTGGTGCTTTTTGTCTGGAGCACAGCACAGAGGAACGTATTCGTCTTTACGTTTAGGGAGATGTTTACAGCCAGTGTGAGGACCTCCTACAGATGACCCACGTCAGTAAATTGGCCCCTCAGGCTGAGGAATAAAGTTAAACTGGACCTGCTGCTGCTTTAATGAGGCGGTTCTGTACTGTACGCATTCGCTATCTACTGTTTTTCTGTGTGTAGTAAAGTAAAAGTGTTCAGTTTTAAAATGCCACTCACTTCCTCTACTCACTTAATTTTAGGTCAAACTGTGATAAACGAAGTCAAGACCTCCACAGCTCTGTGGAAAATCCTCTGCAGCTTCCTCCTTCTTGTAGCGTTGTACTCATTATGGAAGCTTGTAGCACACGCAACATCCCCTTTTATGTACAAACGCATGTGTGCATGCACATTTGTGGGCCTCGTACACTGAGCGTTTGCAGCTCTGCGTGCACCATGTACAGCATATTCATGGGCATCCTTTGATCACTGTGCTGTTCGCTGTGCAGTCGTCGCTATTTGTGACCAGCGTGTGAGTGACATACCTGAGCTGCTTCGCTAACTGAGATGCTTCTAGTGGGGTTATTCAGTAAACGATCATTAGGCTCAGATAACAGCTCAGTTTGAACTAGAATCACGTAAAGAAGGAGTATTGTTGAGTAATTGTAATGTGTTATTTATTGCTGTTCAGGTGCTTGTTGGGTGTCACTGTAATAAAGTGGTTTGATGGTGATCCAGACATCTGTGCTCTTTGCACACACACACACACACACACACACACACACACACACACACACACACACACACACACACACACACACACACACACTCTGACATTTGCAAATTGTCAGTCTCTGGAATAGGCTGAAAAAAGAAGTCTGTCCTTTCAGCCGCACAATGAGGAGACATCGCACATACAACAAACCCGTGTTGATGGCTGCTGATTCAGTCATAGCATTATAAGAACTCATTTCAATTATCAGAACATTTCTTTTACAACAACACAGCGCTGCAATAAGCACGCACAGCAGGAAAGACGCCCTTCAAAGTGAGTATATACTTGAAGAAACCTGAGTCATTTGTTCTCTCAGGCTTCAGTGCAGTGAAACTCAGTCCTCATTTGTCCTGTTTTTAAATGAAGCTACTGTAATAATCTGACTTCACATTCTCAACTCTCAATAACAAATGCAGCATGTGCAGCATGTGGCAATTTATTTAAGTATTTACTGTTTGTGTTTTCATGTGATCACACTTTTAGCAACAAAAACTCCTGGTCCTGTGTGAGTGTGTGTGTGTGTGTGTGTGTGTGTGTGTGTGTGTGTGTGTGTGTGTGTGTGTTTTCTCTTTTGTAGCTTTGTGTTTGTGACTCAAACTCAACAAACAAGACTACTCAACGCTATAAATGTCCAGCAGGAGGAAAGCCTTGTACGACTGTGATAAAGATTAGTCAGACGCTGGAGACGCAAACTTGGAGCAAAGCAAAGTTCCTTCGCTTTAAATCAGTACAGATGAACAGATCGTGCTGATCACTTACCGTAGACAACTCAGCAGCTGTTCCAGGTTTGCACCTGACTGTGACTTTAATGTCTTTGTAACATTATGACTGGCACAGAAGACGCGTCTGTCAAGTGGCCATTAGCGCTTGTCAATCGCCCCCTGCAGAAACTCTGTGCATTAAGGCCTAGCGTGAGCCTCCTGGGCTTTGACTGGCACTCAGGATATCTGTCTGCACGTTCGCAGTGACAGGTCTCAAATTGACTCAGGGACCGATTTCGGTGGCTCTAACACCTGTGACTCAAGTGCCCATGGAAAAAACGAACTGTCGACGTGAAAATTCAGCGAAATGCTGAAAAATGAACTGATTTGTTCGGTGATGGTTTGTTGTTGACGTTTATGTGAAACATGAGCATTTCATTTAAACAGAGAAGAAGAAGGAAGGATGAGAATCACACATTTCTCAAGAAGTGACAGTAAAAACCGATCCAGTGGCAAAGCACAGCACGGACACAAACCACTGGCCTGAACTGGTCAAGAACCAGTGACAGTGTGAGCTTTACTATGCAGGTGCCGTCTGTGGCCAATATTGTGGGTCCCTCAGGGGACTCTTGTTGCTTTTGTGTTTTCAGTTGACTCATTTTCTTTGGAAGGTTTTGCTATTATCGCCATAATTCTCACTCCTACTGCATCTCTTCCTTTGTCCTTTTTTATTCCCTCAGGCCAAAGCTTCGCCAGTTTTCCAACCCACGTTGCTCTGCTTGCCTTTTCCCGTCTTTGCTTGGCTGTCTTATTCATGAAGGCCAGTCCCCCTGCTGCTCAAAGAGCAATTGTGTGTCGAGAGCACGACACAAAGGGTGTCAGCGAAGAGACAGAGAGTTGGAGATATGCTCCAGAGACCTGTATGGTTAAAGGCCACGTTCAGCCAATCAGTGCTGCCCTGATGACATCATCTATGTCCAGCATGATGGACAAGTATTTGTCCAACACAGTCAGCCAAGTCACCATCCCATCATTTGTAAAAGCAGGATGGCCAGCGCAGATACACCTGCTTGTGTGACGCATAGATGTTGTTTACACACAATCCTGGATCTGAGTCCAGTCTAGTCAGTTCATGGGTAAAAGACGGAAAACAGGAAGGAGGTCAATAAATTGTTTTCGTGTTTGTGTTAACATTCCCTGAATACTTTCAATTCACCTCTGGGAAACTGAAGCAGAGAACAAAAAAACAACAACTTCCTCAAAGAATGAAATTGCATAATATTTTAGGATAAATGAAAAAATGTCACTGAGTATTTACAGCAGCCTTTAAGACTGACGATGGGCCTTAACTGTCTGTGATAAATGTTGCAGATGCATTTGTCTAGAAAATGAAGATGGACTAATGACATTTTGAGGCAGACAGTCAAATCTATCCAGGAGTGAAAGGGACGCAGGGGTGTTGAGATATGAAAGGCCTCCCTCTTGGTGGTCTGTACTCAGAGCAACTCAACAGCACAGCAACCCCCCCCCCCCCCCCCCCTCCTCTATGTCAATGCTGCACCCTGCACTCTACTCAATGTCTGCCCTCTGTCCAATTCAGTTCAGCTGATATCTAACAGTTGAGTTCATTAAAAAAACTAATACACATAAACTCAGTAATGGTTATGAGAGTAAAATGCAAAAAAGATCATTTCTTTAGTAAAGGAATATATAGAGAAACCTCTGAGACTTTTTCAACCTTCCACATCCTTTTGATCTTGAGATGATCTCTAGCTTGACTTGGTCTTCAGTCTCTCGTGAATGTTTATGCCAACCAGAATATGTTAGCATCTTTTAGAGCAGCGTTCTTCCTGTCTTCACATACAGGGCTGCTGGCTTCCTGTGCCTTGGAACTGATTGTGATGGTGTCCTGGCTGCAATCAGACCTTGATTAGAAGGACTAGAATAAAAACAGCCTGATCATCTCATAAAATACTGTTGAGCTGTGAATTATGGGAATGCATACAGAGTCTCAGCATCTGATAACTTGTTGGGGCTAATTAGGTTTTATTTTTTTATTATATGACTGATGGGAGAAACAAGAAACAATCAACGCTGAAAAAAAACACCATTAACTATATTTACCATCCTGCAGTGGTTTACAAGTTTGTGCCCACAATTTACCACTGACAAGGTTAAATGAAAATATTGAACATTTATGTTTCAATTTGTTTCTTTTTCAACTTAATAACTGAGACATTATAACCTTGTAAAAGTGGACTAAATGACAGGGCTGCTGTATTAAATACATTTAAAAAGCACATGCCTATTTATTTTGACAGGTAGGCACAATATCTTTGAATCTGTGGAAGTGAATTTTAATGTGGAACTGAACTGAAATCTGTTGGCCCCAAATAAAGCTTAGTCTTTCCTTGGACATAATAAAACCTGCTCTCAGCAAGTGTTTTGTTCAATGCTTTCATACGTAGTACTCTTGTACTCTTGGCAGACACTTTACAAAGCCCACAGCGTTCTACAGTACAGTAAGAAACATATTCAGTTGGCCATTCTTCCACAATGCTGCTTAATGTAAAAAAGGTTCTGTACCAACGGACCTATTCCATCTCACTGATTGAATTGGCCACCTGCTGCACTCTGCCTGTGGTGAACAATATGTACAATATTGGCACGTCCTGCACCGGCAGAGGTCAGAACTTTCAATGTGACAAGAGATTAAGATAGAGTCAAACACAAGTGGTAGAAATAGCTGGAATCAAACCACATGAAATTATTTGTTGATGCTGATTCATCGATTTTGTCTGCATTCTTCAAACATCTGTATTCTGTGCATAAACAAACCTACTATGTGACTGGGGTGGATGGTTTGGGAGGAAAATGGATTTAGGAACTAGAGTCTGTAGTGAGAAGAGGGGAAAACAAGAGCAACCTGTCATCTGTAAAAGCCACAAGCAGCAAGTTAAGATGTGAGGAGAAGTTTATTATGTCACACTGATTTAATGATGATGCAAACCCCGTCTGCATCCTGAGCATTATTAGGTGGCGACACCAACTCAAGTTGATTCCCCATGAGCACCAGGGGAAGGTGAGATGCATGAGTCAGTAAGAAACCCACATAGTGATGTGTTTAAAGATCTGTTCCTCAGGAGATCTGAAAGTGGAACAAAGCTAAAGGAAGAGAAGTAGATTATTTAAGTGGCCTTAAACACAACACTGAGCTGAATGTCAGATCCACACAAGTGTAATTAGGAACTGAGTCAGTGCAGCTTCTCTGAAGAAAGAGATTTTATAGTTAACAGTAATTTTAAAAATATATCTCATTCCTCTGTTTTTCTTCTGTTTTAGCCTCGCTTCCCTTTTTAGTTTAAATTTTATCCAGCAAATTACTAGAGACGTGAGAACGTGCAGGACTGAAACGGGTTCAGGTCATATGAGGGCAGGTGAAGCTTGCAGGAACGTCTAAGAACAGAAGCTGGGTGAAAACGCAACCTGTCACAAAAGAACAACAATCAAAAAAATCAACAAAACTTTAGCAGTGTTTAGCAGCGCTGTTAAAAAATGAACAGTACAAAAAAACACTAGTTTCTTCCCAGTGACACATAAAAATGAAATCATATTTTTTTTTCCCCAAATCTGATTTCAGTCTAGACTTTAATGGCTTGTACTAATATAACCTTTGTTCAGTCTCCTTATTGTGGAAAGAATCAGGATTATACATAAGCCACAATATGATGCCTTGGAGCAACAGAGATGAGGTTTTTATTACAAACCTGTTTTGTTTAATATCAAGGCAGTAACTCAGGTGACGCCTCTAGCAAATACTGTTTTCATGTGCAAATACAGACTTTCAGTAGCTACTGTCCATGATATTCTTAAATCACTTCTGTTTAGTGTCACGATGATGAAAGGTGTCACCACAAGTCAGAGGAAATGTTCAGGGTAACTCTGACTCAGTCAGAATCCAGGTACCAGGTACTGTGCATATTTAATCACAACAAAGCAACAGAATAAAGGCCACAAAGATGGACGTGGAAGACTCGGTTGCTTCATCGTGTTGCAGTTTTTGACAAGTAATACACGTCCAGGGTACTGTACAGTAATCCCAGGGCCTCATCTCCCCTCACCTGGGAACTCACTCGTATTTGATTACAGGCCAAGCCTGTTTGGGACTTGTTCTTTGTTAGTGTTCTCTGTTACTTTGTTACTTGTTCTTTGTTACTGTTCTCTGGTACTGTGTTCCATTTTATTCTCTAACATGCCTAAATATACTTGTTGAACTGCTTCCACCAAATGGCCAATATTTAGTATTACACAGAAAACTGAAAAGCACAGAGCTGGCTGTGAATCAGTGTCACCAGATATACGATAATTATGGTATTTATAGAAAAGTTTTGGGGGACCTACGTTTCAAAACGACCTGTTTTGATGTCGTTTTGATTGACGCGAACATCACCAGAAACTGACTTCACGCGTAGCTGGGTGGCTCCTCCTCTCTGTCAATCACATCAGCAGCGCTGCTGATTGGTTCGATGATCTGCTCGTCTAAGTTTGCAAAGTAATATCGTTCTTCCAGCATAGCGACAAAAGCGAAAATAAGCAAACATGAGTTCAGAACTAAAGCAAATTACTAAAAGAAAATACTCCAGTAAGGAACCAAGCAGGGTTTTGGCCTTTCTGTGTGTTAGACGCTACGTTTCAGGGGCGGATTCAACCGGTTGCTTCAAGCAATTTGACGCTTTACCTGTATTTAAGTGGTGTCGGGAATTACAGTGTTATAATAGCACGTCAAAGAAAACACGTAACACTAGCTCCAAAAAGGAATAAATTGTTTAATTCAAATAACTTACCTTTTTGTTATTTCTTTAGGTTATGTTCCCACAAAATACTTTTGTTTGCAAATGCATTGATTTTTAAGGTTGCTTTTAGTTCATACGATAGTTTGGGTCAAAATAAGATAAATTTAAAGTGACAGTACGACATTTCGTCATTTGATACCTAGCAAGACACAGTGTGTACAAAGTGTACACATGGTAGCCTTCGCACGCGTGCGTTAAGAAAGCGAGACTCTTATTTTGAAACGACAGTACAACGACGGCAGGAAGCGTGTGCTCACACGAAAATTAAGTTATGGATTTATATTTTTCTTTTCTAAAGATATCGACTGAAATCAAGCCGTCCTCTCGCTAATTTGCGGCGAAGATAAAATACAAAACACGTTTTACTCGTTTCTCTTGATTTGAGCAAAAACGAAATTTAATCAAAGCACCGTGTTAAAAACCAATAAACCAGCTGAAAATAGTGTTTTCAAAACTAGATACCGAATTGGATTTAAAGCAGTTTCACGAATTTGTCGCTACAGTCCAGATAAAACGATTTAAAGTCGATAAGGCAACACATGACAAAAAAACAACATGAATACACAGATAGTAAAAGAAAAATTACAATAGATAGTAAAAGTATCAACGGTGACACAACGCACCAAAAATGTGTTGGCACGAGATAATGGTTCCAACCACAACTTGGGTCATTCCCGTGACTACAACAAATTGCTCCACCTCTTACGGGCATTTGACTGAGGTGCACTCAAACATCCAGGGAAGAAGCGGGGCAGCGTCTTTCTGACTCGCAAACACTGAGGTAAGAGACTTTTATTTTTTCAACCTTTGCTTGATTGTCAGAGGATATAGGTTGAAAAGGAAACTTCAAAGAGTGAGTTTCAGAAAGTCTTCCAACGGAAACCTGCTGATTGAGTCTGAGGGTGAGCAGCTGAGCTGGACCCAAAGACCAATCACATCTTCTGGTCTAAAACGCTGTCAAGGCTTTGCTTTCTGGGTTCAAATCATTTGTGTTGAATCAGAACATAAACAATACTGTGTACATGTTCATCTTTTACACAGAGACCCGTTGGGTTTTCAGTTGAAAGCAGCTTTGTGAAATTGGTGTTAAACATAGGAGATATTTGACCCGTGGCTTTTAAATGACTCAGCAAACATGATTTTAATCTGCTTCTTTTGCACTTGTACAAATACTGATGTAGCTTGTGAATGCATCACTGAATTACTGAACAGGCCGAGCGAGATCTGTCATCCGGTGCACCTCTGGCCGCCTTCTGCTTGTTTTCGTTGCCTTTTTATGACCAGTAAGCCACTTGTTTCTAGGAAACAAGACAGACCTAGAAATACATGGAAAACAATAGTCGACGCTGTTGCTAAACACAAGCAGCCACTGCAGCAAACCCAGTCTAGTGTTAGGCAACAAATAAAATAAAGATGTTTAAAGACTGGTTTATCTTTTTCAGTGATACCAATCAGGTTGTCATTGTGATGAACTGAACATGTGCTCTGCCTGTTCCTGCTCCAAAGCCAAGCACACGGGTCCCAGGCAATGTCATTATGCCTTGGAAACATTTTGAAAAGAAAAGATAAATAGATAGTGTTTAAATGTGCCAGTTTGAGCAACACTGATCTGAGCAGCATCGGCCGGGACGTGACTGAAATGAAGCTGCTCTACTAGAACGGGTCGGTCATGTGACGATGGAGTCACCTACATAGATCGGTTTTAATGCTGCTAATACATTATTTAAAATGTCACCATACCAGCTCGCTGAGGCTTTCTTACAACAAATGACCACTCATTGTATTACAATGCTTTAGAACCTGAAGAGCAAGTTTTCAACCACGAGAGAAATGTAGTTGTGCCAGAGTTGAATGTAGCAGGTGACATATTTCCACCTGCAGCACCTCCCATTCTAATCACCTGACTTTCTGTCCAACTCTAGTCAACACAGAACCTGCTGGGCACGATATTTCAGGAACGTAACGCCTCTCTGTTCTCTTATTGCCTAGTCTCTACCTGACCTGAAACCTTTCTACTGCCCAGTCGAGCAGATCATGGACAAAGGTCAGGGCTCCGCTATGGGTCCAGCGCCACCGTACCCTGGTCCCCCTGCACAGCCAGTCTACGCGCCCCAGCCCCAGCCTCAGTATGTGGTCCAGCCTCAGCCTGTTACTGTCGTCCAGCCTCAGCCCATTGCTGTTGTCCAGCCAGGTAACGCACATTTACCTGCATCATATGACTTACTTTTCTGTAACCAACCTATGTTAATGAGTATTGCTTCATTTTTGTCCACCCGTTGTGACTTTTGTGTTTCGCCTTCCTTCCCTGCATCATCAAGCAGCTTCAGTCGTGTACACCCCTCAACAGCCGCAGGTCATTCGAACGGGTGAGTGTGTCGCTCGAAGGGTAGAGTTGATGTAACGCAGGGACATTACATGCAAGTCCAGCGGTTCTCTTTAAAAGCTAGTTGTCAATGCAGCGTGTGTTTGCTGTTGCAGTTAACCAGGTGATGGTTGTGCAGCAGATGCCGACTAACGCTCCTGCACAGATGGTGTGTCCTCGCTGCCAAACCACTGTTGTCACTAACATCCGCTATAAAAATGGCCTGCTCACCTGGCTGATCTGTGGCCTACTAGGAGTTTTCCTGTGAGTACAGACCCTCACGCACACGTTCATATAAGTATGAATGTAAAACATCATCCTGCTCCTCTCTAGGATCTGGCCTTGCTGTTTAATCCCCTTCTGTGTGAACGAGTGCAAGGATGTGGAGCACGTTTGTCCCGCATGCAACAACGTCATGCACGTCCACACGCGCATGTGAAGACAGTCATAGGACCAAACATCTACACAGGGGCCAAACATCGGCTGCCACCTTAAAGTGCATGCCTGCTTGTGTGAAGTGTACAGAATGTACCTACATTCAGAGATCAGAGTCTGATCATGTTGTAAAAATGAGTGAAGAATCTGTTTATATATTTTGTAAGTGCCTGCAGGAGATTTTCTTCTTTAAAACTGTCAAACAACTATAGCTGGATCACGCGGAACTCCTAACTCTGATGTTATTTTTTTAGTGCAATATAAAATGATTGAATCATATGAACAACCATGTAATTTGCATTGATGTGTTTGAGCATTTGCAAATTCTTAGCAGCTACTCTCCAGTAGAAACAAACCAATGAATGTAATCATGTAGTGTATGTGACTGTTATCACTGCATTTCTAATGTTATACATATTATTAACATAATGTGCAACAGTCCACATTCATGGAGCAGTGTCTTATTGTCAGTATCCATGTGTGTATGTGTGCTCACAAAGAGAAGCCTGCGGTTGCTGTCGCTCTATGAGGAGGAAGAAGGCGCAGCACGGTCATTTTGTCCTATCATTTATAAGAAAGAGCACGGGTGGAATGTTGTCATGTAATACTGATGTCATTGTTAACACACAGTACTGGCTTGGCTTAATGCTTAAATGGGTCAGAGCTGCTTTTCATGGTATCTGCTCCACTTTGCAACAACTAAAAATTAGTGAGGTGTGGTTAAAAAAAACAGTAAGCATGAGTAAGTAAGTGAGTAGTCGTAAGACATAATTTACCTGGTTAGAAGGTTGCACTTAACACATTTATGTAGTTCTCCAAATAAACAGCAGGGGGCGCCATCGGGCTGGAAGACGCTCCTCTCAGTCTGAGTGAGTCTTGCTCACTTAATCGTGACACTTTCCTCCCATGAAACAGCACAGACCACAGTTCATGTCTAGTATAAATAAACTTTCTAATAATGTTTATTCAACACTAATGTCATTTAAGTTGTGAAGCCAGCAGTTCTAAGGCTAATAGATGACATTTGTATGGGCCCTTACTGTGTTTTTAGGGGCCTAAGCCTCCCCCACACCTTTGTGCCTAATCCCAACTGGAATCGCTATATATTTGCACAGCTGTCCAGCATTTTTGACCTTTTGAGAAAAATAATTGGCACCTGATGTCAAAAAAGAAGTAAATCCAGACTTGTGATAGTTTGTCCTTCGCAAAGTCACTGTTTCATGCGGAGTTCTGGTTGAGGGGATGTTTCTGTTTCTATCATGTGGCAACGTTTGGCATTTGGGAGATTTCCCTGTGGAATCGTCAGCCTCATCAGTTGCACCTGTGTGAACCGATATCAGCAGCTAGTCTGACACATTTACTTTCCCAGATTTCATCACTTGTTGTGTTTCCTGAATGTGTGTCTGATCACCTGTCTCTGACCCTCACTCTCATCTCTGTGCTCTGGATTCTCCTCCGCTGACTCTGACACTAACTCTGGTATCAGTCCTGACACTTGGTTTGGAATCAACTCAGATTATCTCAGATTTGGACGTCTGGACGCTGCCTCTGCCTCTGATTCCCCTCTGTGAAATTACTCTGGTTATTGCACCCTGTGCATATGTTTCTGTGTGTGAAGGGTTGTTGGGGGGTGAGGGACTAAGCTGGGATTTTGGATGGGACATTCTTAACAAGTCTTGCTGCGCTGTGACCAGGGTGAGAGCTGGATTACCCAGATTAACGCTGACAACCTGAGGCAGTCAGCGGTTCTCTGTCCTGTCTCTCACCTCTTTTTCTCTCTGTTTGCAACATTTCCGCCCGTTAGACACTGGACCCCTGCCGAATCCTAGAAACTCCTTTCAGCAATGAAATAAGTATCTGCATCTTCCCTTTAGTGGTGCACGCATGAAATCTGAAAACTTTTAGCTGCTTCAGTTTCAGGGACCTGCTATGATATATGGTCGCCTGCTGACAGTTTAGTGGATCACACAGAGAAGCACAACTGTTCACATTATTAACTGCTTCAATGTATGTGCCTAGAAGAGAAAACAACAGCAAAACAGGTGTGTTTCCATTCATCTGCTGCCTCTGAGCACAGCTCTTACTGCTGATTGAAGCCATGTGACTGCTCGCTGTCTGCATTAGAGCGTTTTAGCACCAGCAGGGTGCAGGTGTGCACGCCGTTGTTTACATCCGCATGCCTGCGACCTCATTTGTGCACCGAGCTGGATTTCTAACGCCCGTCCGCATCAGTCTCTTCCTGCTATGCTCCAGCTGAGGAGACGACTCCACTCAGCTGTGTCACGTCTTCAGCTGCATTATGTAACGCTCCCCTCCGACGGCCACGTGGCCCACCTGCACTTAGGTTGACCATCTGTCCCTCCCAACCTGAAGCAAATCCCAGCTTCACTCCTCAACACACACCCCAGACAGTATTCACTGCTGAAAAGAAAAGACATCTGATTGTATTGGTCCAATCTGTTGATCAAAGATGAATCCACTGCTCTGAACGAGAGGATGAATTATTGCATAAGTGGTTTGAGGAAGACGTGGGAGCCGGAGGACAGGAAACAACACCACGACGTGCAAACGGGTGACTAACACTGAATACGCTGCATGTGGAACTTCGTCTCTTCTCCCCTCCTGTTTAGACAGGTGCACTGGCAAATCATGCTTCCCATGTGTGGGTGAAGAGAGGTGAAGCTGGGAGTGCAACGCTGTTGACACCTCCGCAGACTCAGGCGTAGAGCAGAGGGAGAGGAAGAGGCATGCAGAGGGAATGAGTACAAAGAGGACGACAGAGGGAGCGACAGCGAGAGAGGGAAGAGTGAAAGAGAGACACAAGATATATTTGAGCATGTGGGTGTGTGAAGTATCAAGGCATGCATCATAATTGTGGTTTCTTCTCAGAGCAGCTGGACATTATTGGTCTCTAACAGCGTGTTATTTTGTACTTTAAAGCAGCAGGAGCTGTGAGCTCAGGCAACGACGTAAGAGACATTTCCAAAGACAAAATGGAAACCGCTTTGATTCAGCTGCCGCAAGGGTTTCATTAACTTGGATTAGAAAAATACTTGAAGTAGCCGAGGTGATGCCGAGTGGAGAAATGACGACGCCTCTTCACTGTCAATAATCAAGAAGCCAAGTCAAGATTTGTCTAAGGTGAGTTTGGGAGCGAAGGAAAAACTCATTTGGTCTGTTGTTGTGTATTTCTTTAAATGTATAAATGGAGTGTGTGGGTTGTTTTCTACATAGTATAATACACACACACACACACACACACACACACACACACACACACACACACACACACACACACACACACACACACAGCTTTAACAGAGCTAGAACAGGTGCTGGAAATAAAACCTTGTGTTAGATAATGGTTAAAATTATTATTATATTTTGTCAGTGAGTACAAATACAAACAGTGTGTGTGCGTATGTGTATGTGTGTGTGTGTGTTTGTGTGTGTGTGTGTGTCTGTGCTTTTGGGCACTGTAGCCCGACTTCTCAAAAGCCCAGTATGTGATGTACTCAGCCCACGCTGTTTCCCGTTCCCATGGAAACCATTGCCGAGTGCTAAAAGCAGTCCTATTTGTTGCTGAGTGTGTTTGTGTATGTGTGTCTCATAGAGAAACATCTCTAATGTGTAACAGGTTTATTAAATATCAGATGCGTACTGTGAATTATGTGAATCCTGTAGAATAATAGGATTTCCTACATATCCACATCCACGGTCCTGCCTCCCTCCTCTGCACGGAAAATGACACAGTATCACTGCTGTTGTTTATCTTTGTGTAGCGCTACCTCTCATTATCTGCTTTAACCCTTTTTACATCTGTTGGGTGTCTCTCTGTCTCCAAGATGGCTCTCAGCCCCATCATCATCTGCCTCCTGTCACTGATTGGTTATGGCGCATCCCACCCCTCTCCTCCTCCACCTCGGGGATGCAGTGTGGATGTGGAACCTCCGTACCGAGTGCTGTGTGACCTGGAGTCAGTCTGGGGTGTGGTCCTGGAAGCCGTGGCCTGCAGCGGTGGTCTCGCCTCCCTGGTCCTTGCTGTGGTCCTGTTAGTCAAGCTGCGCTCTGTCTCTGACCCTGCCAGGCGCTCCAGCCTGGGGCCTCTTCTGCTGCTGCTGGGCACGCTCCTGGGGCTCTTCACCATCTCGCTGGCCTTCCTGGTGGGGAAGAACCAGGCGCTCTGTGTGGTCCGCAGGGCCTTCTGGGGGCCCCTCTTTGCCCTCTGCTTCTCCAGCTTGCTAGTACAAGGTGTGAGGCTCAGGAGGCTGGTGGGGGGCCGGTCGAGCCCCTCGGGCAGCTCGCTGGCGGCGCTGGGTCTGGCCTTGGCCTTGGTTCAGGGTATCATCTCCGCTGAGTGGGTCCTGCTCACCGTGGTCAGGGAGGGTCACCCAGCCTGTGAATACCCACCGCTGGACTTTGCGCTGACATGCAGCTACACTCTGGGGCTTCTCCTCATAGCCATGGGGCTTTCCCTAGGGGTGGTGCTGTGTGGCGGAGAATTTGGGGCTGAGGGAGGAGGAGGAGGAGGCGGTGACGAAGATAGAGAAGGAGACAGTGAAAAACGAAAATGGAAGTGTAACGCTGTGTGGCTCTTCCTCTCCAGCCTGGCATCGGCGTTGCTGTGGGTCGCGTGGTTGGGTTTCTACCTGTACGGCAGCCAGGGCTTGAGGGGAAGGGGGAAGGGGGAGCGGCTGGGGGGAAAGAAGGATATAAAGGTGCTGGACGAGCCGGCGCTGGCGGTGGCCCTGGTCATTCAAGGTTGGATCCTCCTGCTGTTCCACGCCATTCCAGAGGTCTACCTGTGTCTGCGGAAGGTTCCACAGTCCAACACGCAGGATTTTTTCGACACGAGCCACACGTCCCCTCCTCCACACTTTGGAGATGAGCTCCCTTCGCACTCCCACCGACCCTTTCCAGAAAACCAGAGCTTCTCCATGGAGGAGCACAGTGCAAGTAGGCCCCGTGTAGTGTGTCCGTGTCTGTGTCTTTAAAAACCTGTTTCTGCTGATACTCATTAGGTCATAGCTTTCGAAAAAGTGTGAGATTCGACGACCGACGGCACATCATAAGTACTGTTGCTAGGCAACTTACAACAAAAATGTTGTTTTCTATAATCATTTGAGGCCAGATGCACAGATGAGCCGCTAAGCCACAAGGCACCAGCAAACAAAGACTGGAGGCAGTGGCAGGAAGGAAAGATAAATAGTGTCTTGCTGGTTGTTGTAAGCAGACTGACAAGGAGACAATGCAGGAGACAGCAAGTGGACTGGACCAGGTCAAAGCTTGTCTGCGTTCATCCTGTAGTGAGCGTCTTCAGAGATGAGTCTGTGCATTAACTCAGTCTGAAAGTGTATGGGTTTATAGAGGTGAACGCTTTACTTGCATCTGACCTCTCTACTCTTACAATTAGGCAAACTTCAGTTGCAGCTGATAATAAAGACATTACAATTTGAGCTGCACGTCATGCCTATAGTCATTAACATTACTGTAAGAAACACTTGCTGCCTTTTAAGCTGGATGTTACTTCATTGCTCAAATAAACTCCATGACACAAACCCATATTTTCTAAAGCTAATTGTTTGGTCCTGCTAATTAAACCAGGAAGGTTTCATGCTAATCTAAGCCAATGCTCCATGTTAGTAAGAACAATGAATGGGACTCAACAGAGGTCAGAAGACTCCACCATCAAGGGTTAGAAAGGTATCATTTGCTCTGCTCAGTGAAGCTAGCTTTCAGCCGCAATCTGTGGGCTCCCACACAGTCCTGGGCAGATGACTAATCAGCCATGATAATTGAAATCAGCGGTGTGGGTTCATTATGCGAGCAAAGGGGCTCTGAGTTATGCAGGTGGGAATTGTACTGTACCAGCTGGAGCCATTAGCACATACTGTAGAAGACACAGCACTTGTTTATGTGTGTGTGTGTCAGGTCTCCGGAGTGGAACATACCACAGCAGCCACGGGAGCATGCGTCCTGGCATCGCCTTCAGGGGCCACGTGTACCAACCCACCGAGATGGCTCTGGTCATGAACGGTGGCACAGTAAGTAGCGGCAGACGCCATCATTAGATGCTCAACTAGTACAGCGCTGTATTGACCTGCTGCCTGTTGTCTCTTGTAGATGCCCACAGCTCCCGTTAACTACACTGGACGTCGGTTATGGTAGTGATGGACAGGACGTGAAGGCACCAGGCTCACACTGGAGTGACAGTAGACAGTCCTGTGTTCTAATAATAGTAAGAAGCAAAAGGAAACGACATCACATATCAAACTAGGTGGATTTTATGGAAGCTAAAGATATTTAATGTGTCTCATGTATGAATTTTACATTTTAAGAGTGTTTTTAATGACATTTTTTTATTGATTCTTAATTAGCGAACTGGACATGAAACGACTAGAGAGAGAACAAATCAGCTGTACAGTCTTAAATATAGAGTTTAACTACACAGACAAGGCGTCTTTTTCTGCTGTGGTCCTGCAGAGGAGTAAGGATTAAATGATGACTTGAATGTAGAGACATTTTGGCGGAACAGCTTTAGATGAATGGTGAATCTCTCTGATGCGTGTTTTGCTTCATAAATCTACTCATTCCTTCTCTTAAGCTACAACTTGGAAACAAACCCTTTGGATGTTTGTGTAAATGACATGCATACGCCCACATAGCTTGCTTGACCTCCTGTATTTCGTGCTGGAAAGACCCAAAGGACTCGCCTAGTGTTTTTCTCTCCTCGTTCTTCATTCCTACGTCAGTGCTAAATAACAGTTTAGCACGTTTATTGACAAATGCTTTGTATTTAATAGAGCTTTTGCCTGTTTAAAGAGGATTATCAGATGATTTACGGGGCGGATAATGAGTCTACCACTCATGGACAACTAGTTTTAATACAGATATCTTTCAAAGCCATTTATTACTGCAATACCTAATGGTGCAGTACAGGGTTTACTCTTAGAGATTGTGATTTTGCACTTTACCAGCGCTGGTTGTGTCTGGGCATTGTGACGTTTGACATGGATATTCATATAAGATGCATGTAAGAGCACAGTTTGAAGACAATGTATTATTTTGAGTGTTTTCTATATAGAGTTTTGATATACAGACCATTTTAGGATTCTTAATTTTAGACTGCAAAACAGTCTCAGATGCTCAAAAATAACACGCCTACAGCTATGACTGAAAGCTTCATTTGGCTTCTTCAGCAACACCTGTATTCTGGCATTTAGTGTCCCTTTAAACCTCATGAGTCTGACTACAGAGAAAACATTATTTCATCCATCACTGTGAAGCCAACTGGAAACATTACATGTGTAGCCTACTGTTTTTGTGAAACCAACCACAAATATTTGCTTGACTGACTTCTATTTGGCAGCGTCTGTTCAGAGGCACTGACAGGTGACATGTGAGTTACAGAAAAGTAACTGTTTCTGCTGACTTAATTGAACATTTCTATCTTCTGAGCTGAGTACGAGCTGAATTCAATCCAGGACAACAGTAAACATGTTCATATTGTGACCATTTCTTCTTGGTGTCAGACTTATCACTAAGTTGTTGACAACTTTACTGTTGTGTACAGGTGTTTACTCTGATAATGTGCAATGAAATAATATAACTGAATTTGCTGTAATTACTCTATATAAGTGAGTTTTGATCGTGTAAAATATACAAATTTTAGAGATGCCTGGTGTCACTGTTTTATGACAGCGTAACATGAATGTCTGTAATGTGATTTGCACAAAGTGGCTAATACAACAATGCACATTTTCAGTTTATTTCGTCTGGTCTTGAGCTTATTTCATTTCACTCCAGTCTAACTGTTGACACAGTGACTGTCAATACATAGACCTTACATAGACCTTTCCTGATGCATTTACCAGGTAGCCAGTACCTACCAAGATCATTTGTTATATTTATCATATTGGTATTATAACAATATGTGCTTTCAGGTAAACCATAATTTCACACGGAAAGATTGTGGCACAAGTTTAGAAGCTAGAGTCCAGAAACGTTTACAGTAATCTCATTACCAAATTGCTGATTTGGCATAACTGGAAATGAAATGCATTTACGAATGTTTCTATAAAACCTGTTTGTAATACATATAAGAGAGCCTAGGAGTTACAGTAATTTAGACCAGAATGAAATGCACCGTGCAAAAAAAATCATTCACTCAGGTCTATCTTAGTCTTATTAATTTTGCTTTAGACCATGAACGTAGCATTAAAGCCAAAAAGTGGGCGGTGCCATCTTAGTGGGCGTGGCTGTTACGTCAAAGCTTATTTCATTGAACAATAAAGGTAAAGCCACCGGAACGACGTGTGTGCTGTTTGGTTGCCACAGACGCGTTGACTCGTTGCTAACAGGAAGATGGAATAACTACTTCCAGGTCAACAAGGTTAGCGGGTGTCCACGTGAATTTTCAGACTGCACAAAGTAGGTGAACCGCACATTAGGATTATATTTATTTGTGCTTTGTGCGTCTAGGATAAAACAGACACTTCGTAGGATTTTCCTGTCAGCTTCTTTCCTCATTTCTTTACCAACCAGCTGCGATTTCGTTGCTGTTAGCTAGTTAGCATAACTCATGAATCAACTGCTCAGTGTGATATCCGATCTCTTAGTACATATGTAATAATCACAACTTAAAGTTTAACCTAGCGTAATATATTTTTAGTACCTGCACGTGGCTTCACTCGTGTGTGTTACCTTTTCTTATTAATGAATGCTGCTAACGTACTGAAAACATGCACATCTGCAGAGGTCCACGTTCCCTTTATGTTTCAGACGGACGACGAGGACGTGATATTTGTTTCAGAAAAGACTGCTCCTAAGTCCAGTGAGGTTACCATTGACCAGGTACTGATTTGCTTGATATCCAGACTATTATGTGCTTATTCATCAACAAACAAGGCAGAAGAATATTGCAGATTGAAAACCTATTGTATTACAACACTGATCGTCTATGCACTGTTTTTGAGTTACTCTTTTTTAATGCATCTAATGCACATTTCCACCGTGTTGCCTCTAGGTGAAGCTACTGGCTTTGCAGAGGGACATAGATCAGGGATCCCTTCCCAGAGAGCCGGCTGAACCCGTGGTTAGTGTACTGCTCTGTTAGTCACACTTACAGATGCATGTATGAGTACAAAGCTGGCTTGTACTATTTAAATTCTATCCCTCTCACCAGAAAAGCCAGAGGTCTGCTGCTGTGGAAAAAGTCAAAATGAAAACAGAGGAAGAGAAAAGTGAAAAGAATCTTAAGAAGAAGGAGAAGAAACACAAAAGAGAACAAGCTTCTCTGCCTAACAGAAAAATGTATACTGATGATGGTGAGATGGCAGAGGTGAAAAAAGAAAAGAGAAACAAAGAAGAGCAAATCATGGTTTTAGAGGAGGAAACGACATTGGATGGAATCAATTCAAAGGAAAGAAAGAAGAAAAAAAAGAAGGGGAAAGTTAGTGATTCTCTAAATGGTGATGAGGATGAGAAAGAAAGGGTCAGCAAAAAGAAGAAAAATCAGCTTGCTAGTCATGAGGATCAAGATGAAGTGGAAGAAGGAACAAAACAGCGGAAGGAGAAGAAAGGGAAGAAAAAGGCTGTACAAGTAAAATTAGAAAACATAAAGGTAGAAAAAGAAGAGGGTGATGTAGAGCAAGCTGGAAATGACAAAGTGCAAAAAAAAGCCAAAAAAACAAAAAACAATATTTCACTTGTGAACAAGAAGAAAACTGAGGCGCAAGTTAAAGAAAAGACAAAGAAGAAAATACAAATTGTAGCCAAGACTGAAATGGGTGTAAGTAAAAAGAAACATAAGGTGGCTGAAAATGTAAGGATGCTGGAGATACCAGAGGACAAGATTGATAACGGTGATGAAGTCAAAGTAAAAAAGAAGAAAAAGAACAAAATGAAAGATAAAAGTGAGGTAGAAACCCCAGTGGTCAAAGGCAATGGCAAAATAAGCAAAACATCAGCAAAGAAGATTGAGACTGATATAATCATAGATGATGAGAAGATAGAATCAAGGAGAAAAATAAAAAAAGAAAAGGAGAGAAGGGCTTTAGAGGAGGTCAGTGAAGTAGAGGACCCAGGGCCAAACAAGAAGAGGAGGAAAAGGGCAAAGAGAGAAGAGGATGAAGCATTATCAAACAATGTTAAAGAAGCTGAGGAGGAGGATCAGCGTGGGGAAAGTTTAGTTGCAACAAACACAAAAAGCAAAAGGAAGAAGAGCTTTCCCCCACTAGAACAGGTGGACAACATTGTTACAGATAATGCAAAGAGGAAGAAGAAGCAGAAGAAGATTAAACTGGAGGAAGTGGAAGAGCCACAGGTTTGTGAACATGTCTGAAGTGGGTGCTGTGGGTTTAAATTTTCCACATGGTTGGTGAAGCCTGTACTGTATGTTTTCCAGGAGCCTCCACAGCCTGATGTAGTGTTTCTATCAGCGAAGAGTGGAAACGCTGATGAGGTCACCATCAACAAGGTGAACTGGAGTCTTGTTTATATTTACATAGCTGTGATATTTATTCAGGATTCATTGTGTTGTGCATAGTTGCTGTTTGACGTTTAGAGTTTGCTACAAGATTAATAAATGCTGCTCCCATATGTAGCTACCAATGGTTCATCAATAGATGTAAAAGACAGATGCGTTTTTGATGAGTCTGTTACCAAATGACTGTGTGAAGGTTCCTTTGAAGCTGAAGTGGTGTGTTGTGGTCTCAGGAGAGAAGACAGGCTTTACAGATGGAGATTGACAAGGCCTCTCAGCCAGAGCAACCTGCTAAACCTTCGGTTGGTATCAGCATCTCTTTTCTCTTATTCGTTTATCCTTACTTTTAAAAATTGGATGCAGCCGTGAGACTCTGATATTAAATCTGTGGGTGCGTTACCCAGGTTCCTCAGGGTTTTGGCCAGTGGAGCACCGCACAGTTCGACACTTCTGCACAGCAGCAGAAGTTCCTCCGGCTGATGGGTGGCCTCAAAAAGGGTTTCCAGCCAGCGGCAGCGAGCAACGGGGGCGCAAACATGGCAATGGGAAAGCAGGCCCAGCAGCAGCTGCAGCAAGGCCTCATGGGAGAGTTTGAGCGTGCTCATTCGCGACGAATGGACTTCAGTAGCAGGGGAGCAGGACTCGGGTTCGCTGCTCCATCCAATAAGAAGTTCGCTATCGATGTCAATGCGTGTCGATCAGTTCGCTTTGATGATTGAGTGTGAGTGCGTGTGAATGGTTGGGCAAAGCGTGTGGCTTATGTTTACCCTAGTTGTGTGCTTGGGTTCACTGAAGATTCTTAACATTTTATGTAAATATTTATCAAAATTTTGATGAGAACTCAACATGCCCTTTGTAAATACGGTGCTGTGATCATCACTCTAATTGTGGAAGTGAACGGTTGCATTAAAGACTGAGAATTACTTTATAATGAAAGTGTTTCTAGTGGTTTTATCTGAAACTAGCAGTTGATAAACATTTATTTTCTGCCAGTGTACGCATTTCAACAATTGTGCAAACTGAGGAAAATAGATAGGTACAGTTGTGAAGCCCTTTGTGTTTATATTCTAACAACACAAGGTCAGGGCAGGTATAAGAATTTGGAAAAATTAAACATCTAACAATTGACAGCACACAAGTTTTTGCAGAAGATACTGGAAACCATCCACTGAGCTAGAGCCAGCGTTCACCCTGGACAGGTCTCCAGCCCATCACAGGGCCACTTATGCAGATAAGCAACCACCTTTGGGCAAACAGAATCTTCAGTTGACTTTATGTTATTACACAGTGAGAGGAGGGTGCAGCAGTTTAAAAACGTGCAAACTCCACACAGACAGGAACCTGGGCTACCCAGCAGTTAGAACTGCTGCTGAAGCCCAGTAGATTACCTTCATGAATCCTATGGAAGCAGCAAGTGGATGCTGCTTTGGCTTCACAGTGTCTGTTCTATGCCCAGGTGAGTTATTTTGATTTTTTACACAATAAAACAGGGGGTACAAACAAATTTAAAAGACACATTAACTTAATGGATATAACTGGTGAATTCAACTCTAGATAAAATGAAACCAATCATTTTATTCGTTGTATATGTGCTGAGAAAAATTAAGGTAACCGACCAAAAAATAACTATGATGTACTTTACTACTTCAAAAGTAGTATTAAAACTTTTGATTAAAAACAAAATTAAATTGCAGCATCATTTGGATCTGTGATAAACACCTTCATTCGTAGTGCAAAAGCAGTACAAAAGTCACATGCTTTATGCTTCTCAACCCAGAGTGAACAAAGTCATTCATTTTTCTAAAGAGTTCTGTATCAGTCATTTTTGTGGCAAACATTTAAAGACTTATAGCCAAAAGCAGCCAGTCCAGGGGGCTACTGGACGACCTTGTGTGAAGCTGCGTGTTCCTCGTTTCAGGGCTCTCATGCTTGGAGGAACTCTGGCTGTACTCGTGCCACTTTGCGAAACTCCTTGGTGTGTGTCTGTGGGCACTGCATCTCACACCAGCTGATGGGAACCATCTGGGCACCTGAAAAACAAAGATTACAAATAAGGTAATATGTGACAAAGATATGCTGATGGGAATATAAAACAGACAAGTCCCACAGTTAAGATCAGCATCTTTATGAGTTCTAAGTAGATTTATGTATGAGTGTCAAGTGGGTGTGTTCAGAAATATGACTCAAATAATGTGAATTATAATGCAAATTGTGACTCACATCTGCAATGACTGTACATGCTGTGGCATAATGTCTGTGCTGATTTCATGCAGTACATTTGTTGGAGCAAAACGTTTTAGGGATCTTTTCAGTTTTCATCATTCACTGCTCTTATATTTGTGATAAAGAAATTAAAGTTAAGATTACACCAACACTACATAAAAAAACTACACAGTGACTCTTGTGTTCTGCAATGAGCGGTTGTGATACTACAAAAAACAAACAAACAAACAAACAAAAAAAACTTGGTACAAATCCCTCAATCTGTCCAGGCTGAACCATGGTGACTCCACTGGTTTTGAATTGTCTAGAGAGTCACTGTTGTGCCACCTTGTGCTCAAACAGGATATTACTGTTCCAAGAATATAGAAGCTCAGTTTAACTGGAAACACTCACCTGCTTCACTGTGTGCCACTACCACTCCCAGCTCGTTCTCTGCCGTTGTCAACAGGTAGTTAGACTGAACGTCGCCAAGGGAAATCTGACATCACTGGTCAAGTGTCAACCACAATGAACAACAACACAATATTAGTGTTTATTCCAAAGATCTATAATGAAGGATACAACTTTAGCCAGGACGATGTCACCAGGCCGGAAGCTTTTGTACGTTTCTACCTGAAGCATTAAAAAAATGTTCACATTAAGCAAATCATTTTACGTGAACAGATTGAAGCTGCAGATGAAGTGACACTCACCTTGTCCTTTTCTGTTGCTCGCACATCTTCTTTTCTGAGTTAGAGAGTGAGCGCAGTCGGATGAATGATAGGGAAAAGTAACTATAAAAGATCACTTGATTTTAATTACCTGATCGTCCCTCTGAAACGGTCTTTTAGGGGTGTGGAGCCCACGTAGAGTATGTGGACCTTAGCGTACCTGGGGTTGATGCTGGTAACCTGTTCAAAGAAAGGGAGCAGCCAAGACAAGCAGGTCTGTGACAAACTGATCCAAATTACGACTGTTCAGATCAGTTACCTATGCGTACCTTACAGGTGACTATGGTGCCAACATCAGGTAGTAGTTGCGTTTCGGTTTCTCTGACCACTGAGATCACTGGTAACTAAAAAAAAAAAACAAACAAAAGGCACACGCATTAATGCACACACGGCCCATTCAGACATAATCATAACAGAAAGACCTAAGAAATGGAATTCACATTAACAAAAGTTGAGCATAATTTTCCTCCTACTTGACTGACTGCTTCTCCAACCCACTCTCTCACCTCCTCCCCCTCTTTTTTCCTGAGCACATAACCTGCTAATGAGGAGTATATGTAGCCATGGCGCAGATACACTCCTGTGCCTGGACTACAGTCTTCAACGCTGCACAGTTTGTCACCTGGAGACAAATCAAGAGAAAAATGCAGAGGTTGTCATGCTTTTTTATGATATTAACAGTGGACCATCTGAATAAAATATTTATACAACATAATATACAATGTCACAATATGGAGCATGCAACTCAATACAGGTTGTTTGGCTTTGATCTGCATCTCTGTATAACAGTGCCCTGGTCAGTGCATCACACTTTGGTTTAGCAAGAGACAAAAAACACGTGCATACGTGTTTGTGCACTGTGCATAAGACTACAAGTCCAATGTGTGAATCAAAACAAGGGACGCTGCTTAGGCGACGGTCACTGATGGAACCTGTGCTGCAAAGTAAAAGCCGCTTACAAACCACTGATCACCTCTACAGCAGTAAAGCAAAGACAGAAGACACACATCAGACCTTCATAGAGTCCATCACTCATCTCATACAGGCAAGCACAAATCCACCACTAACAGCGAAGCGACGTGCGGTACAAGCAAAGCCCGCCCCACGCACAGAAACACGGCAGTCAGCAGCACTGTTACCATCTAGATCACCGACCCACCGACGCCGCGACGTCTACAAAATCCAACATCTAACATGACCAGAAAACGACAGAAAGGTCTGTAGGGTAGTGTAAACATCCAAGAAAACAGTAATTAATTAACGTAACACTCAAACCTGGAACACACAGCTTCATCGGCGACATGTTTTCAAGAAGAGCAACTCCTCGTGCAATTGGCCGTGACGCAGGGTTTAAGTCGATTCTGATTGGTCAGGAGCAGCGTCACAGGAAATGAAGCAGGACGTTTCGGTCCGCCATAATTGTTGAGGCACATGTGTAGTGATGCCACGTGATCTTTCGTCGCTAGTTTAAAATGTTACGTGCGTTGTGTGTTGTTCAAGATTGAAACACCAATTTAAAAAATAGAATAGAATAGAAAAGCTTTTTTTGTCAACCAGTGGACAATTGCCATGTTGCAGCATCAGAAAAACGCAAATACAGAATTGTCAAAAGAAATATGAAAAACGGTATAATCTCTACGTTTATCACTAAAACACATTATGTACATAATGACAATGAGCTAAAGTGACTGCAGATGTTAAAGTGCCTGGTATGATTGCCCTGGTGATGCAGTGTGTATGACAGTGTGGTACAAAGTGTGACAGCAGCAGGAGGGAAAGGCCTGTGGAGTCTCTCCTTCCCACCGCGAGGGTGGATCAGACTGTCACAGAATCTGCTCTTCAGGGCAAACAGTGTGTTCTGCATAGATGTAAGTTTTGCCAGAACCCTTCTGTCTCCCACCCCCCTCACTGAGTCCAGGGGACAGCCCAGGACGGAGCTGGACTTCTTGATGACCTTGTCCAGCATCTTCCTCTCTCTCTCTGTGATGCTGCTGTTCCAGCAGACCACATCATACAGGATGGTTGATGCCACCACAGAGTCATAGAAAGTCTTCAGGAGTGGCCCCCTCACTCCAAAAATGCAAAATCCCATATAATTATACTGTAAAGGACACACTGACTAAAAGTCTGCTGTAACACGTTAGAGAGCTACACTTATACTAAGTACTTCATTTACCCAGGTATGCTTGTGAAGGATTTCTGTTTTAGATTTTGTCTAGTCTATGCTACGAGGCTTTACTACAATTTAGAGGCAAATATAATTCTATCAGTTAGTCATTAACAGTACTTTTGCTAAACTTTTTACAGTATTACTGTACTACAGTATTTTTGCACTACAGTATGAAAAATATTTAGTCCTCCTTCCTAAGAATAATTTCAGAGGCAGTTCCCACTCAAATAATTCCACTCAAGACATAAATAGGAAGGAATTACAAAGTTGATTGTTTCGTGCTATAACAATTTGTTCAGACACCGATAAAGGCTTTCATCACATAATGACAACATTTATTGTTTTTCTCACAATGCCACAGCAAACAAAAAAGAGCATTTCTATCTGCCCTTCAAACAACCAGTGTGACTCTACAGGTGGTACTGCTCCCACTGAGTTTCACCTACACTGTAAACAGGAAGCAAAGCTTCAACAAGTGAATCGGCAGGAGTAGTCTTTGTCTGCTGGTCCCTATGTTGCGTTTTTGGTCAGAGCTAAAACCATATTACAGTTGAAATCCATCACTGATAATGAAATGTATGCTTCAGTATGCCAGAAGGTAAAATAAACAAAGCAAACATCAGATGTAACGTTCAATGGGAAGCTGGGTATTACTCAAATAAAGTGCACATGGTGTGTGTGTGTGTGTGCGTGCGCATGCTAAAAATCTGTAATGACCATAATTTAACCTGTCTCTATTTTTTAGCTTTGCCCTGAGCAGCCACAGCTTCCATGGCTTTCTTGACAGTCTCTTCGTCTCCCAGGAACTGCATGGGTCCTAAAGGCTTCAGGTTCTTGTCCAGCTCGTAGACAATGGGGATGCCTGTGGGCAGGTTCAGCTCCATGATGGCCTCCTCTGACATACCTGGAAACAGGTAGAGGTTACAGATCACTGTGTTTTTGCAGACTAACATTGTTTACATAGATTGTTAAGTTAGAGTTTTGAGTTTAAATGCAAATTCTCTACAATAAACAATAAGAGGACACCTTTGGTACTAGGCATCACCTCATGCTTTATTACCTTCGAGATGCTTGACGATGCCCCGGAGACTGTTGCCGTGGGCAGCAATCAGCACCCTCTTGCCCTCTTTAATTTGTGGGACAATCTCTTCGTTCCAGTAAGGCAAAGCTCTGGCAATGGTGTCCTTAAGACTCTCACAGGAGGGAAGCTGGTCCTCAGTCAGGTCGCCATAACGTCGATCCTACAACAGAACACACTGTTAACACAAGTTCACACTTATGTGACAAAGATTTCTGCATTTACAAGACAAAGATATATGAGAGATAATACTCCATTGTCTTTCATTGCTGTTACCTTGCTTATGGACTGATAGAAGTCATGCTCCTCATCCATGGATGGGGGTGGAATGTCGAAAGAACGCCTCCAGATCTTGACCTGGGCCTCTCCATGTTTGGCTGCGGTTTCCGCCTTGTTCAGCCCAGTCAGGCCACCGTAGTGACGCTCATTTAGACGCCAGCTTCTATGGACAGGCACCCACATCTGGTCGATGCTGTCCAAAACAAACCAAAGGGTGCGGATGGCCCTCTTCAGGACAGAGGTGTAGCATACATCAAATTCATAGCCAGCATCTGTGGTCAGAGAGAGAGAGAGAGAGAGAGAGAGAGTGAGTCAGAGCGAGAGCGAGGGGATGGGAACAGGTTGTAAAAAATTGTCATTATGGACATACTGCAGTGAAGAGTTTATATTAATAATATTACATAATATTATGCCGAATTTTATTTTGTTGTGTAAATTAATGTTCTCTAAATAATGACTTATATATATATATCCTTTGAAATAATTTCAATGGTATTTTGCCAGCAGATGACACCATTATTTCGTGATTACAATTTTCTTAAAATTGACTTTGCTCCATATTTCCTATCAATGATAGAGATATATATTATCTGTGTTTTTTTCTAGAAAGTGGGAGAAGTAAGTAAAAGCCTAAATTTAAACACGGCCTTTACAGCACATGCCGCAGCACTGCGTGAACCTGTGCGTGAGCTCCCGCATGGTCTCCGGCGAAAATATTCCCCGCAAGGACACCTTGAATTGCATAATACGCGACATGCGGCCGTTTTAGTCACGTCATTTCAGGGAATAACATGAATAGCAGATAGTCGCTTTGGTCGCTTCCACCTCTACTCCACCTCCTGCTGCTGCTGACTTCTCTTCTGTCGCAATGAGCCGACTACCTGTTCCTCCATCCGGTCTGGTGGCATAAACAGCGACTTAATCCTAACGACCGACAGCACGGCCCGTTTATCAACAGACGTCACCTTTCAGGGCCTGTCCTCCTCTCTTGGCCTCCTGTTCCCCGGTCTTGCTCAGGTCCGCGTCGAACCAGCCGCAGAAACGGTTCTCCTGGTTCCAGCAGCTCTCTCCGTGGCGGATCAGCACCAGCTTGTACGCAGCCATCCTCACACCGATGTCCTCTAAGCTGTGTTTCCGGAAACTCTTGCGTAAATGAGTCTTTGGAAAACGCCGCAACAGCGTCCGCAGACTTGTGCCGCAACGCCGAAAAAGGGACACAGAGAAACGAGTACGGCACTGATGGCGACACGGAGTGGTGGCGAGTCCGTCACAGCAGAGGTTGAAGGTTTGGATGAACTTGACGGATATACCGACGCGAGTCTGAAGAGCTCGTGCTCGCTTCCTGCTGGTTTCCACCAATCAGAGGGCGAGCTACGTGCGCCGAAGGAGGAGGGAGACCGCAGGGGGATGCGCACAGCAGCACGTCCTCAACCGCACATCCTGACGTTGGCGAATCATGGAGAAAAAAAAAGAATAAAAAGAAATAATCAGTGGGACAATGAAAATCATGAATGAGCAAAATAGTAAGTGTCAAAATCTGTCGCTTTATTTTACATACATACAAGATTAACGTGTAGCGGAAACTTTGGGTTTAACTTGTAATATGTGGAAACGTTAGTAATAACTTTTGAATTTGGCGCTATTGTTAGAACTTAATTTGACGATTTATAGCCGTTTTCGTATGAGAGATTGAAAGGACCTCATGTACTTGCGACATAACTTGGAGTTCCCCATTTACAGCACATGGTGACTGTATTAGTCACTGGATCTGCAGGGTGTTGAAGTCTGGTTGCCTTTTTGAGGTTGGAGCCTTAATATTCCTCGTTAAATTAAGAATCAGTCCAGCTGTTTGATGTATTATGTGGTTCAGAGAGCTACCTGGGGTCATAAAAGGAGGAGCAGAGTTTGCATTCAACATTTCAGAAGAAAATATGTTCAAGCATTACACTGGAATGCTGTATACCTACATTATCATTTAGTAATATGACTGTTAATTGCTAAAAACAGAGTGTGGCTTTAGTAACAAAGGTCTTTGTTGCAGAGCCTTTTTATGTTTGTTAGAGTATTGATTGTCAGGAGGAGCTGAGTCACCACCAGAACAGTACAAACTGAGCAAAACCTGCCACTGATTTGACTTCTTTCCTAAAACCAGGGCTTCCTTTTACATTCACAATGTATTATGAAGGAGAATCGCAGTAAACGGCAATCTAGTGTACCAACCATGTCTACAATATTACTACAGTACATAATTAGTCAGTAGTCACACATAGGGGGGTAGCGGCCACACATGGGGTGCTAAGAAGGGCTAGTGTGAAGTGTCTTGCTCAAGGACACACCTGGTGGGATCAGCTGGGTTCAAACTGACATGCTGACACTTTCTCATCATGGAGAAACTCAATATTCTCTGAATACAGTATATGTCAGACATATGATGTGTTTCTGTCAAAAAAATCAGATCTCAGACACACATTGTGGTGTAGATCTGGTAAGTTAAGTAACTTATAGATGACTTTTTCCTGGAAATGACAACTCAAACACCTTAGACAGTTCACATACATGACATCCATAGCACTAATAGTGTGACAATTAAGCATCTTGCTATTAGAAGACCACAGTCTTAGTTTCCAGCTGTAGTCGTCCATAAGTTCGACATTTATTAATCGAACCAAAATTACCCTTCCTCAGGGAGCCACTTTATTCATTGACTTAATTGATTTGGGTAACTATGCTGTCACGTGTCTTCCGTGTGTGGAACCACGATGTCCAATCAGCGCAGGGCATGCGCTTGTTGACAGGAAGAATTTTACGCGGATTGGTTCAAGATTAAACACGCTCGTCAGGTCCCGCCTTTTCCCGGAAGATGACAGTCATCTGATTTTTCTATTTTTTCTTGTTTCCTCGTTAGCCAGCGTCAGTGCTAGCCAACACAACAACCGTCCGGCTAACTTCTTCTCTATCGCCCTTTTGCTTCGTTTTCAGGAACGAAATCCTTCCAGATTAATGGACGAAACGAGTCCGCTCGTCTCTCCGCTCCGGGACTCCGGGGATTTTAGCTACTGTCCGACAGAGCCCACCAGCCCGCGGGGCGCCTTTGGAGGCACGCCGGGCTCCGTGGTGCGCATCCCGGCTGGCAGCCCGGGACGCAGCCGAGAGAGGCAGCCGTTGTTGGACCGTGACCGCGGGAACTCGCCGCGGGGGCCGCATAGGAACGAGTTCCCAGAAGATCCCGAGTTCAGAGACATCATCAGAAAGGCCGAGCGAGCCATAGAGGAGGGGATCTATCCAGAGAGGATCTACCAGGGATCCAGTGGAAGCTATTTTGTCAAAGACTCACAAGGGGTAGGAAGAGCAGCTGCTGTCTTGTGTCTACCGATTACCCACTGCTGGTGTCAGACAGACGGTCCATTATGTTGTGACTGATGACATGTGAAGTGACTGTGTGTAAGACTGGAGGAAAGCAGGCGTGTGAAAGTGTAGTGGTCTCTGGAAAGGCCCCTTCTAACTAGCTTGTGATGACTTGGCAAATAGGCTGTAAGTCACACTAGCATCCTCCTGTAGCACCTGACATATATTAGTGCACGCTGGCTAATGTACATAAAGTGAGGATGTTAGAATTTCGTACTGGGTCAGTTTTGCTATCAGTTTCTGACCTACACGCTCTGAAAATGCAGAGCAAGTGTTGCAGTTGCAACAAAGTAAAGACAAATCAATACCTCAATCAACACCTGGGGCACATTTCTGTCCACAAAGCGGTCAGATTAATGGCAGTAAACGTTGAGCAGCACCACTTGAGTTAACGAATAAAATAGTCTTGAGCAACTCCGGCATTTCGGTTCTCTCTTCTCTTTTATGACCACGGCCCATGTTGTAAACAGGGCATGCATGGAGGCATGCGTGTCGCACCCGTGAGATACAACACATCGCCAGTTTGAAATCTGTAGCTTTCATTTGTACTTTGAAATTTACAAAGGCAAATTTTGTGCTTTAAATTTAAACGCACTTGTTTCATGCCCAACCTACGCCTCTCATCCAACTTCTGTCCTTCATTTCTCACTTTCTGCCACTGTGTCGCACGCTACAGAAAATCATTGGTGTCTTCAAACCCAAAAATGAAGAGCCCTACGGCCAGCTGAACCCAAAGTGGACCAAGTGGCTTCAGAAACTGTGTTGTCCCTGCTGTTTTGGTCGCGACTGTTTGGTGCTGAACCAGGGCTACCTCTCAGAGGCCGGAGCCAGTCTGGTCGACCAGAAACTGGAGCTCAACATTGTTCCCAGGACCAAGGTACATAAATGTGCAATACTTCCTCAGAATAACAACAAGCGATAGTCTCTGTTCTAATCAGTCCCTTCCATACAGGTGGTTTACTTAGCCAGTGAAACATTCAACTACAGTGCCATAGACAGGGTCAAGTCTCGAGGTAAAAGACTAGCCCTAGAGAAGGTGCCTAAAGTGGGCCAGCGCTTCCACAGGATCGGACTGCCCCCCAAGGTAACTTCATAACTTCATATTATTTCACTGCTGTGACGTGAGGATAGGTAAAAAATACGGATTCTAGATGATTCCTAAATGAACTAAAGATGTGTTATGCAAGGAGGAAGTCTGGCCTGGGTTCATGTCATATGAGAGTGAGTGTAGATTTGTTTTGTGACCAGACAAGGCTGTTGTCATACAGACAAGAACCTTCACACATACAAGTCATATGTGACTAAAGAAAGCGCCACCTCCATCAGGTCGGTTCCTTCCAGCTCTTTGTTGATGGATACAAGGATGCCGACTTCTGGCTGCGGAAGTTTGAAGCAGAGCCTTTGCCTGAAAACACAAATCGTCAGCTTCAGCTGCAGTTTGAGCGACTCGTAGTACTCGATTACATCATCAGGAACACAGGCAAGTAGGCGATCGGCTCTGTGCAATGACTGAGCAAAGTAAAAATAAAAAAGGAGATTGTTTATCAAGATGTGGTTTGTTAAGTCATGTGTGTTTAACTAGCACATTTTAATAGTATTTACAATATATTATTCAGTATTTACTATGAGTATCTAAAATGAGTGAACATATTGAATATATTCTGCAGTTTCTCACTGCCGACGTCTGTTGTCGTGTATTTGGTTTTGCAGACAGAGGAAATGACAACTGGCTGCTGAAGTACGACTGTCCCATGGACTCCGGGGGGAACAGAGTGAGGATACGCTGACATACACTAACAATGTCCTGATGCACTTTTTATTTTAAGTTATATATGTCTTTCTGACCGTTCCCTCTGCTCCCTCTTTCCAGGACACAGACTGGGTAGTGGTAAAGGACCCCATCATTAAGCTTGCAGCAATAGACAATGGCCTCGCCTTCCCCCTCAAACACCCGGACTCCTGGAGAGCCTGTGAGTGCCTAAACTGACCAATCACTGCTTGTCCTCTTTCAAAGATGTGTCTGTAGTGTTACTTATTTTTATCTTGCATCAACCTATACTATATCTTTTTCTTTCAACCAACATTTTCTGCCATTTCTCCTTGCTTATTTCTCTATCCAATAATAATTAACCAGATGTTGTTTTGTTGCCCACCAGACCCATTTTACTGGGCATGGCTTTCCCAGGCCAAGGTTCCTTTCTCCCAGGAAATCAGAGAACTGGTCCTCCCCAAGCTCTCAGACCCAAATTTCATCAAAGACCTGGAAGAGGACCTTTATGAATTATTCAAGGTACAGAGAGGGTCGGGTCAGTTATTCAGCAACATCCATACAAGTACAACCCACGTACCACAATGTTAACATGTGTTAAGAAGAATACGAGAGTTGAACTGAAAAGCGGAAATATACTGATGATTTGAGATGAGAACAGTGTGGGATAGAGGATGACTCGGCTCTGTGGTTGTAAAAGTTGTGCAAAACATTTATGTGTTGCCCTGTGTGTCTCACAGAAAGACCCTGGTTTCGACAGAGGACAGTTTCACAAACAAATAGCAGTAATGAGGGGACAGGTAGGTTCTATTCTCTTTATACTTTTGCCTGGGTCCTACACAGTTGATCAAATATAATCACCCATCAGTTAAGTGTATTCTGCAGATGGTGATGTGTAACAGAGGCATATTATCAGTGTGTCTCAGGGTATTGTACTTGCTAGCATCTCACAGAAGAAGGCATTCTGATTGTGTTAATTTTATGGGCTTTAAAATCTACATCCACAGTAGGCGTTTTGTTGTAATGTCTCTTTCTTTTGCATCAGATCCTGAACCTGTGCCAGGCATTGAAGGATGGGAAAACCCCCCTGCAGCTGGTCCAGATGCCCCCTGTAATTGTTGAGACAGCCAGAGCGCCTCAGAGAGCCAACAGTGAGTCCTACACGCAGAGTTTCCAGAGCCGAAGACCGTTCTTCACCTGGTGGTAGGAGAGGAAGAGCGCAGAGGAAGAGGAGGAACAGCAGGAAGCTGGATTGAGATTTTTCTTGGAGAGGACAGAATCTGTGAGTGCAGGAATCTGTTCTGGGAATTAAAATGATCATCACCCTCCTTTCCTCTCCTCATGGATATTTTCATTAGAGAGAGAGTGGGTGAGTGGGTAGAGACAGATGAGGCCAAAGAGGAAGCGTTTTCCAACATAAATTCCTAATTGCCTCTGTGCCTTGTGAGGATGTTGATGAATAATTAATGGATAAATCACAAACATTCTGTACCAGACGGTGAAAGTGAGGGGTCAGTTTGTGTTGGACTAGTGGGTTTGCATAATGTTTGTTCACACTTGTGAACATACAGTCGAAGCCTCCCACACATTTGCTTGCTTGGGTGGGAGGTGTTGCATTCCACATTTTTTTTTGATACCCCTTTGCCTTTTCGTTTTCACCTGCATATTCACCTCCATGCAGTTAAAAGCCCATCGTCTGAGGAAAGCAGTGGTTCCACTTTTTTTAAGTAAGAAAAACATTTGTTGTGGTTAAGTCTTGCAAATTTGGGAACTGGGCTCTTGGTGGCGTAATGAACACAGGCCTCTAGTTTCATGGGTACTCGTTGCATCCTTAATTTTTCTTTAGGATCTGAAGCTAATGGTGAGGGTGTCAGAAACTGAGGCCCCTTTGTGGTTAAAGAAGGAAGCTGCTCAGATTAGCTGGACTAGCTTGTCTATTGTCCCACTGATGAGTAATTCAGAAGTAAAGAAGATAAAATGCTCCCATCTGCAAGCAGGCTGGATGCTGGGCTTTGGTGAGTGCAGTCCCAAGCTCCCGTTTGACTCAGCCATGTGCATCTCTGTTTTTCTGGCTTGGACCTAAGTGAACGACAACAAAGTAACTCCCTGCTGTACTGAACTGACATGAAATGTAACGTGACAATGCACTGTATCATTTGTATGTAATATTTAATGATAGATTATAATTAAAACATACACCATTAACATACAATATAAAATGTGTTATTGTCAGTTCACAGTCAGACATAATTTACAGCCAACAGAGAAGTAAAACTCTAACAATTGACTTCGCCTGTAACTACAGTAGATTGTCTACTGTGAAAAACATTTCTGGTGGAGATGATACCACAGAAAATGTTTTACGCCTGGACCTTTTATTTTTACTGAGCATTTTAGTGTTTTAGGTCATCGCTGAGTTTGCAGCAGTAGACAAATGATTCTATAAAAAACTATCTCAACATCTTTTTTGTGAGCCTCCCAATCAGAAGCAACTGTCGGTCAGCTGTTGAGGAGCATTTATGTAAAGAGCAATGTGTTCCAGCTCCAAACAGAGGGATCAGTGTGCTGTCCCCGAATCATAAGAATCTCAGGAATTCAAACTTTTAAACTTAATGTTACAGTATCTTGGTTTCTAACCTTCAAACCCATTACTCAGCTGTCCATCAATGAAAAACGCATTATATATAGTGTAATGTAAAGAGTAGTACTGTAGCAGAACTCCTGCCACACGCTCTAGTCAAGTGTTAGTGGAGGATGCGGTGAAGGTAGCGTTCACAGTCTCTGGCGTCCTCCTGTCTCGACACGCCCAACCTCCACGAGGGGGGTTTCGATGTGCTTTGCTTGTCTGTGACGTCTCCCTGAGCAGGCGAAGGGGATTGGCCCTCACTGGGTGTTGGGCCTGGCTCGCCGCCCTCTAACATGTGATCGGGTGGTAATTGTTCCTCAAACCTGGAAGACCAGAGATGTTTAGCAGCACCGACCAGCAATAATCTGCTGCAGACACACGCTCTTTTGTGCATCTAGATTTTAGATGATCTAAACTTCACAGACGATGTCCATCTAAAGTCATTTAAAGCTACACTGCCACTACTGCGCCAGATGTGATAGGAGTAGGGCCACACCAGTGGACTGAGAGTGCAACTCATTGCTGCCCACTATTATGTTGTTGATACTTTGCCCTGTAGACACTATTTTATTGTTCAGTGGTACGTCATTACTCAACTAATCTAATGTGTATGTGTCTGCTGGTGTGCAGAGAGAGGAGGACAGTCTTGTGAGGTCATGCTGAATTGACACAAGACTGCATTCAAGGTGCAGATGGCAAACTGGACATTTCTTTGCTACGTAGGGTCAAGTTTTAAATGAATCCCTCTGTTTTTTTTCCCCCCACAGTTTCTGAATTTATCAGCCTTTTTGCCTGTTGACACCCACCTGAGGTATCCTGATGTTCTGAGCCACTTGTGGTCTTGGTATCCCTCCACCCTGATACCTGCCTTATTTCTTGCTCTGACCCTTAGTCCCACTAAGGCTTGGGCCAGCCCTGCCTCTTGTTCTACCTGCTCCCTTTCCTCTACGTTTTCCATCTCTGCCTCCATGCTTTGCCACACCAGCTTCGCTCGATGTTCAGCGTCTCCGTCTCCCGCTGATCCGAACAGCTTGTGCAGTTGGTGTCGGTTGATCCCTGAAAAGATGTTGGAGCACCCAGACTTCCTGCTTCGCTGACTGGAGAGTTTCCACTGAGCAGACAGGTCATCCTCAGTAGAGGAGGATGCTGGGACCTCTGCCATGTTGCACAGATGGAGAAGTTCCAGGCAGTGAGAAGATCACAGGAGGATGAAATTAATGGAAAAGGAAGGCAAGCTAGAAGAGGAGCGAATAGAAAGTGACCAAACTGATCAAACTGACGAGCTTAAGCCTTCTGCCAGCAGACAGCCAAAAACCCACTTAGCAGACTTATCTCATTATCAACAGGTCTTAAATGTTTCGGTGGCTAACAGTGAACAGGCTGGCGTACGGCTGCTGTCTCTCACTGAGCTAACAACAATTTATAGAGAACATTTTATGCAATTGTGCAATAAAACACCAAAGTGGGAAAAAAAATTCTAAATCTAAGCAATCAGTATTTTATTATGATTGTAGCAATATTCTTGAGCAGAAGCCATGTTCTGTGATTCTTAAAAGTGTGTATATATAAAGTTATTCAGGTCAATTACAATAGTTACGCTCAGGTTTGTGGAGTGTGCAACAATCTAAAGGATCTAGTGTTGAGGAATGCTTAACTACTGGACTCACTTCAGTCTGACCACCTTGGTTCTTGGTCTTAAAACTCAGTTCACATTTATCCTTCAAACTTTGATTGACAGGCTAGCGATCGGACGAATAACTGGTATACAAGTTCAGTGTTACACGATAGGTTGAGATGGCTTAACTTACCTTGTGTAGTTCTAATGAGTCAAACCAGCACTAGGAGTAGAGTCAAACAGCATCCAGACTACTATCCTGCACTACTAATGCTGAGCCGGCCCACTTCCAGCAGACGCGTCAGTGGAGTCTCAGGGAAGGGAAGGGAACAATCAAAGAGTAATCCCTTGAGGACGTCAGGGCCAGTGTGCTTACTTCAAAACAAGAAGTCAGTCTATAAATAAACTGTCTGGACAAACACAAACTGAAGCCAGTAAAGCCCAAAAAGGAACAATGCCACTACAGGAGTTCCAGTACTCTAATGTCAAGAAGGAACAAACTGTGGGACAACGATGCAAAGAACACTGTAGGCCTGCAATATGTTGAACATAAGCAATGTACTGCAATGTAACACCCAGCATGAGGTCTCTTACATATGATCTGATGCTGAATATTTATGTATATGCAGTACATGAATGATGCCACACATTCAGCATGCGTGTGCATGTACCTACTGCACCTCCCATACGGTGGGTATGAAATAATCTTGCTGCTTAATTATAATCCACTAGGTGGCACTGGTTTCATAGTTTATTCAATATATGAAAAGGGTTCAGAAACGGCAATAGGGGTTAACGTATATGATCCTGTATTAACCAGAGTAATATGTGTTGATGGGGTTATTTAAAATTCTGACCAGGATAAGAGGTTCGGATGAATGATGGATCATCTGAACTTTGGCTGGATTGTGCAAAACAACCAAAGAGCTGTTTTGCCTAATTTGAAGTCTGTGAGTAAAAACAAGAAACAAGAAGACTTGTATGTAAATCATGAGAAAAGTGCGGCCAAACGCTACCGGACACTTAACTCCACTCTTTGGCTATTTTCGTCCTGCCCTGAACAGAACCCTATTAAAGCAGAACAATTAGTAGTTTTAGGTTTTGGGATTCTCAGGGGCCCGTTTCAAGAAGGAAGTTTAACAAACTCTGAGTTTTCCTCATTTCGGGGTTAACAACAAAACCTCCTTCTTGAAACAGGGGCCCCAGGTCTCGACGACTTTCTATTAAACAGCGTGTAAGTTACATCCACAGCAAACCGCCTAGTTATAACATTGGCGCAGCGGTAAGTGGATGATGGATCATCGTTTATAATTAAAGCTTGTCCATGATGTGCTAAAAGCACTATTCCGGAATAAACTTTAGTTGGTAAATACTATTATCAATAATATTATAATAACATTATTGAGCCGGTGCAGTTCGACCTCGTCGCCGTTAGGTGTCACAATCTGTCGGCGGAAGTAAAAGCTCACCGCTTGTAAACAGGCAGGTCTGCTCTGGAGCGAAGAGCGTTTATTGCATCTAAAGGTCGTTTTGAACACCTACAGTTTCCCTTTGCACATCGCTGACACCATCAATCGCATTATGAAGTCGCAGGACACGGAGGTTCACCCAGCCGAAGCAGAGGCCGCGCTGTCTTTACAAGAGGAGCTTGTGGCAGCGATCCATGGAGCGTTTGAAGTGGCCGTGGAGATCGCAGTCCGAGAGGTGAAAAAGCTGCTGGCTCAGACAAAAGGAGACCACTGTGAAGCGATGCGACGAGCGTCTGTCAAGCAAAGAGCCGAGGCTACCTGTCTGTTGGACTGCGCTCGCGCGGAGGAGGGAGGAGGTGGCACTCCTGCCCTCTCAAAGAAGCGGCCTTTTAAAAGCACGGAACGCACAGATCAGCAGCCTCTCTGTGATTTTAGCGCAACAAGCCCCGAGCCCACTGCGGGAAATGTGCACAGCTGCGGCACCGTGGGCGGAGGTGATGCACCTGCTGCTCGTCACGGCCGAGCGCAGCGGCACCCGGACCTCCAAGAAGAGTCGAGCGTGGAGGAACAGGGATCAGTCACTACAGATGGGACGCAGTATGTCAGAGATGCTGCTGCTTGTATTCAGGGTATGTAGCAGAATGAATTTACTGTCTGATCACTTTTTACATCAGTGTTATATATGGTTTATAAAATGCACAGAAACCGATTTTTAATCCAGTGTTCATACCGTCTATAACTTTGACTATTCATATTTTCTGCGTGGGAAAAAGTAAAAGCAGAACCAATATGCGCAGAGTACACAACTACAGTAGGACCAGTACAGTGTGGTGCCAATCGTCATAGCTCATCAACACTCTCTTCTTAATCTTCTGTAGTTTTCCATGCTCTTTGCTTGTACACTATGGTCTGTTTACAGAAACGCTTCAAGACATTTCCAGTGTTTGTGATGTGAAGGTAGAGAACATTAGTCAACAATGTCAAGACACAGCAGCTCAAGTCCATCACTCACCACCACTTCTCAGCCCTGACAGCAAGTCCACGACAGAGTACGTTACAGTGAAACAGGAGAAGCCAGAAGAAGAAGAGGTCTGTTTAGATTCCATCAAAGTGGAGGACTTCACCCTGGACTGTATGTCCATAGCCCAGGCCAAAATCCTTGAACAGTGGAAACCAAATGTTCCGAGTACTCAGAGGCATGACCCACACTCTGACATGTCCTGCGCCAGGCTGGTACAAGGTAAGAAACACTGAACGTGTGTGTCAGTTCCACAAGCTGTTTGCTCCACTGCATCATAAACCGTTCAATGGTTTTAAAATAAAAAAAATCTGTACTGTAATTTATGTCTGCTTTTTCCAAAAACTTCAAACTGAAACATATTTTGTCTTTGTGGGTTTTTTCTTGTTTTGTTTCTACAGCTTGTTCTTCAGACATGGCTACAGGCCTTTCAGCACCAACTGATCTGCCACCCCTCTCCTCGGACCTTCCTGTTGTCCCTCTAGTAGATCCAGCTGCCATGTCTGAAACCACTCCACAGGTCTACGGAGCCCACTTCCGGATCAGGCGCACCAGCAACCACAACATCCACAGCCATTCCACTTGCAAGTCCTGTGGTCAAAGCTTCCCCCTTCCCAGCTTGTTGCGGCGGCACTATGGTCAGTGCCAACAGGAGCACTCTCCGCAGCCTGTAGCAGGAAGCAAAAGGCCCAGGTCGCGGCTGTACCCCCCGGGCTGCAGCCCTTTCTGCTGTACAGTGTGTAACCGAGAGTTCAACCGCATGGAGAACCTTAAAACACACCTTCGCATCCACACAGGAGAGAGACCGTACACCTGCTCCGTGTGCTCAAAGTGCTTCCGTCACTCTGGGGCACTAACGAGGCACTTTCGCATCCACACTGGAGAGAAACCTTACATCTGCGGACAGTGTGGGAAGTCGTTCAGAAACTGCGGGGGACTCAAATTCCACGAGCGCACACACACCAGGCAACTTAATTAGAGTGAAGCTGAGGGAGTTAAAGTTGTCAAGACGTTTAGTGCTTTTAAGCAGGGTGTCATATAACTTTTTTGTCCACCTGGCAGACATTTGCTTTACTAGAGAAATTGATACGATTTTTTTGTTTGATTTTCATTAAACTAGCAGCATCCGCTGGCAATGATTAGTACAACTACATATATTTCAGTATGTTTTTGTTGTTTAACGTATCCACAGAAGGATTAACTACTCTCAAAAACTATAATGCTGAACTTTTTGTGCACTAGTTTTAAATATAGCACACACATATAAATGGGCCTTAATATTGTTAGACAAGGTATTTCGGTAAATTGTTGTCTTGTTTATGTGCTAAAGTACCAAGATAAAATATGTCAACGATTTAGTCACATATGGATGGTATCACTGAAGTATAATATTTGCTGTTAAGTTAAACATGCTAAGTAGGGCAACAATCAGACACATACAGTGTTTTTTAAGATAGAATCAGTTGAAAGGTTTCCTTCTCTTGCGGCCTTTCTTTTTCGAAATTTTGTTTAATTTAAGTGCCCCCTATACAAATACACAAATTACCCTAAGCACAAACACACGATATGTGCAGCAGTGTGTAGAAGAACAAACATATCTGTAAAGGGTCTGGGCTGATGTGTGTTGCTATAAAAGGCAAGCAACAAAGTTGATGCTGAATTGTTTATTTTAAAAATTGCTTTCCAACAATGGCGGTGGTTAGTTGTATCCCTAAATATCAATGGTTGTCTGTTAGTTAAGACTTGGTAAATAGAGATTATAGTTGTGTACTTTCCTTCCTGTCAACAGTTGCACAACACATCTTTTACTGGCATATAGCAGAACTAACTTTCTATATGACTCATGGTGCTCAGTGAGTGATAAATGCACTTCTCCATTTGTAATACAAATCTCTATTGTGACATTACAAATAGCTAAAATAGTCTAAACTTTAAAAAGGCAAATGTTGGACATGTGATGAAGCTATTGAATAAAAGTGTGATTTATAAATAACTAAATTTTATTTCTCATCTTTGAAACAACACAATTATTACAGCAGGAGACATTCAATGAATACAGACATATTTCTCTAAAGTCTCTATGTAAAGACTTTATGGTGATCTTAAAATGTTCATCTTCACCTTGCAGCCAACTAGCGCACGCTTCTCTGTGATCGACTGGATCCCACACGTGCGCCTTTTCTGCCATCGACTGCTTCTGCCTGGATTAAACAAGGAAGCGGATGTAAAGCGCACCCGGAGCTAACAAAGCTAGCTGGGTTTAGCCGCCGTCCGCGAACAACTAGCTGCTTTAGCCGCCAGCTATCTTTGTACACAAGCGCGCGCCACGGTAAAGCGCTCGGTTCCGACAGGTTGACGCTCGCACCGCACGGCGGGCGGCTGACATGCCGACCAGGCCAGATGAAATTGGAGGCTCTTCCTTCCTCCAGGTTCATGAAGTCGGTGGGATTTGCTAGGTTCTCCTGAGCTTCTCGCCGCCGCCGCCGCTGCTTCTTAAGTTGGCTGTTTGTGGACACTAAGCTTGGGGTAAGTTGTCTTCGTTAGTTAACACCGGAAGGCAGGAGTTGCCTTAATATGTGCAGCTACAGTGGGTCTGTGGGTCCAGAACGAAACTTTCCTGTTGAAGCATCTCACAGGCCAGAACAGTCAGAGGCGCTGATTTACGGAGATATCGCTAATTGTCGGTTCTTCACTCCGAGGCCCAGAGACCCGTAATCAGTCGTGTCGAGGGGCGCATATTTATTGTAATGCAACTACTCTGCAGCCAGTCAGTACAGCTAGTGTGGATTTGTTCTGTCATGTTCTCTCAGTTGTGCAACTTTCCCGAAAGGGTGCGGGGTTGATCTGTGTCGCTCTCAAGTCAGGAGAATGTGCACTTGTTCACTGTCAGTTCCTCATTTTGACCGCTGCACTTGTCGTTCTTGACGCTTCTGTAGGAATGTCGTCCCAGGAGCCCTCACTGGGAGCCGGGGAGCGGGTGGAGCTGGTACACACATTATCCAAAGAGACTCTCGGGTCCCCAGATGCCTCCGAGTTGGGGAGCCCTCGATGCACACAAACCTTTGACCTCTTCAACATGGTTGTGTCCTATAAGAGAATGACGTGGTTCCTGAAGCCGGTTGTTGATGCGGTGGAGCTGAGCTGCTTCCTTCTTGGGTGTGTACTCACGATTGCCTGTGTTCTGTTTGAGCTTCATTTGATTGAATTGCTTTCGGCCTCGATTTGTAATGCAGGAAGCCGTGCTTCACTGTAGTATTCATTATCGTCCCACAGATGGAAGATGCCCCTGTGCTCTCTGCTTGTCTGTATATTCCTTAATGTCTTCTTCTGCACTGTTAGTGAAGGTAAGATAAAATCAGCCATTAATATTGATTTGTGCTTTTGTTTGGTGCTTTAAAAGACACTTGCATAATTTATGAACTTGTGGTTGTGTTTGCCTCTCTGGTGTCAGTGGGTTGGTTCTCATTGGGTGTGGTGGCGGTGTCAGCACCAGCTGCCCTGGGTTACCTGCAGGACAGGTGTCGGGGCAGGACGTCAGAAGCTGAGCTCCAGAGGAGGTGCTATCATGCTGTTAACCGCAGAGACCTGCAGACGGTGCACCTCACAAGGCAGGAGGCCATGCTGGAAGTCAAAGGCCTGTAAGAGAAACACTGCACGCTTACAGCAAAATATTCATTGAGTTATCTCCTGAATGTTAGAAAATGTAACGGTAGTTTCAGTTTATCAATGCTGTACATAAAACCCACAGGCCAGTGTGTTTCCTTTTTATCTAAATTTAAACTATTAAAAAAATAATAAGCTAAATTGATCATGTAACTTAAAAGCGGTCATCCTTTTAAAAAAGATTTACTATTCATGACTTTATGCACAGTATTTCTTAAGTGTGTGAGTGTTTGTTCTCATCAGGCTTGTGTTGTTGGTGTTTCCTTCATCAGACTGAAGCTCTTGGATGAAACACTATCATCTGCCTGTCAGACAGCAGAGGCCATATACAAAGTCCTGTACTGGGATAATCACACCAAATCATCAAGGTGCGCATCTGTGTCAACTATGTACACTTGTGTCTTTCTCCAGGTTTAAAGGTCCTCTTTTTTGGCACCATTTGTGTCGTAGTTCAATTATTGCCTATGTCAGTGGTAAAAAGGCCACGCAAAGAACCACCAACACAACCAGTATTTCCAACACACACAATTGGACAGAGTGGAGCTGCAGCATAGCTCTCGAGGACCACCTCTGCTCTACAGTGTCAGACTCTCCAGCTAGAACTGTGAGGTCCATTCACCACCACCCGTCCGGTGTTTTTTTTTTTGGCCATTAATGGGCTGTTAGAGTGTTGTTAGCCTTCAGCGTGTTATTAGCTGCTAGCTTTAGCCAGACATCAGGAAGTTGGATGCTGTGACTCTGACATTATACACGCTTCCAACATAGAGGTGTGGTTATCAAATTCAGGTATGACAGACTTCTAATGCACTTACTGGAACCTCAACCTAACAATCATTAATTAGTAGCTGAGACTTTGACCATTTCTTAATCACCCATTATTTATTGTTCATTTGTTTAATAAATATATACAAATGTATGTATGAAGATGTGTGAATAGTGTTACTTACTATTTTTTGAGTAAGTAACACAATATATGCTTCTAGCTCTATCATAAATCAAAATAAGAATATAATATTACTGTTAGGCCTTAAAAACTGTTAATAAGTAATGTTAATAGTAATGAGTTTAATTGTGACCTTTGCAATATCTCAATCCAGGTTCTATGGAGGGATGCTAATAATCATGTGCCTGCTTTATGCTGCCCCTGTGGGTTGGGTGCTCGCTGGGCTTAACAGCGCCATTTTCCTGTGGAACAGGGACTTCTGGAGAGGTCAGGTCATTGTGTTTGAATGAAGCATAAATAAATTCTCACTTGCAATTAAAGAAAAAAGCTGGATTGAAGTTTGATAGGTTGGTCTTTGGTTTCAGTTTTGTGGGAGCTCGGCAAATTCTTCCACATAGGTCAGACCAAAACTTCAGAGGGGTCTTGTGAAGAACAGGAACAGGGGAACTTGCAGGACCAGACCCCTACACCGACAAGCCTGGAGGTGAGAGGATGAACACAGGGTGGAAAAGTGCATGTACCTGTAAAAACCATATCACAGTGCGTCAATGGTTAATAAAACAGTTCATTTGTAATAAACGTTCAAGATTATCAGTTGATCAGCCTACAACCCTGAACAGTTAAACAGATAAAAAAATGGCTGCACTGAATGGATAATTTAACGAGTGCTTGTACTTTATGTTCCTGATGGCAGGATCTGTCTCCTGGCAGCATAGAGGAAGCGGAGGAGGCTGAGCCTGATGATGAATTCAAGGATGCCATAGAGGTAAATACTGTTCTAACCTTATTTGTCTACTAATAGTTAGTCTCCTTATGCCAATCTTAGCTAATGGACTCAATGGCGACATATTAAACACACTGGCATAAATGGTAGGGATTACGTCATCCAACTCTGCAGCAGGAAAGCAAATGTTTCCCAAGAAGTTGAAGCTGTGTATAATGTTCAGGGACTTGTAGGCTGCCACAGAAGGTGACAAACCCATTTCATACTCCTCACGCTCTGCTTCCTGTACTTCGTTTTTCTTTCTGCAGGAAAATACAGTTTCCCTGCAGGTGAGTGTTTTTTCGACTTAATGTAGGAGAGGCTAGTGCTCTCTGCCACCACGTAAAAGAAACTCTACAGACCTAGTTGGCACATGAACAATGAATGAATGAATGATTGAATTTGTGGTGAGCTAACCTGGTGCTGTAGCTGCTTTGCTCCGTGAAGCATGGTTGTGAGTTTGTTCCTGTGTATTCACACTGAATTAGTGGTCATAGTTAACGTTGCTTTCATGTGTTGTTCTGCTTCCTGATAAGGAAACCCCTCTGGTCTTAGTGGTAAGTTGATTTCTCAATGCCCTCAACACATCCCATCATGTGACTGCACTTTTGGCATGATGAGAACTATTTGATAGTTATATTTAAAACTTCAATAATCGTGTTTTTGTGTATTTAGTTTCTAGTCTGCCTGAATGACATCTCCATCTTCATCTACCTTTCTCAAACCATATAATATAATATTTTTTTAAATGAATGTTATGCATCGTTTGTCTTTGTAGTTCTGGGCTGTGGAAGGTTATGGACCTAACTTTTAGTTTGTAGCCTTCTCTCACTTTGCTGTCAGGTTGTTCTGTTCCTAAAAAAAGTCCTGTTTGAATATGGATTTCTTTAGCAACATAGAGTTTCTCTTCTCCTTGGCTGTTCCCTCTGCTATTGTAGTGGAGTCATAGTTCACTCTTCAGTGGATTATGTTGCGGGGTAAAACGTGGGAAGATGTAAAATTACGTGTCATGTACAGTGTATTTCTGGTATCAGCAATAGAAGAGTAAAACAAGTTGTTGCTTTTTGGTTGTTCTAAGGAGGCTTTCTTGGATTTAGCAGATGAAACATTTGTTTGTTGCCTATAAACATGTGTCTTCCACCTCTAGTTATTTATGAAACATCTACTAGTCTGTAAATGTCATCATGGTTAGTTCTCTGTCCAGGTTTTCATAACCAAAAGTCCACCTCCGGTTACTGTGGCATGTACAGTATGTAACTATCTTTTCCTTTGTTCATCCCACTCCTCCTCCTCCTCATTCTTCACTTTTCCTCAGGAGGATGATGACGGACCTCTCGCAGCTCCGGAGTATGACACCATCTCTGAAAATGGTCTCTTGAGTCGCAATGAACCAATACGCAGCAAGGTGTCCAAACTCACAGAGAGGCTACGTAAACGTTACCCCACCACCAGCACAGGTCGGTCTGCTTGGAGTCATTAGCGGAGTTGCAGGAGTCGTTTTTTAAATTCTTTATTTTTACACTTCAGAAATGAAAAAAACAGTCATCCTGTGAATATCTTCTATCTCAGCTCTATTATTACTAGATTATTTTTGTGTTCACAGGCAACTGTTCTAGCTGCAATGCTGTCTTTTCAGTGCTGAAGAAAAGGGTAAGGTTAAAAACATGTGACTGTAATTAATGATATATTAATTATATAAAGGTATTTCGTCACCATACTTACTAGTCATACTTTTACTTTGGCCCAAGCTTCAACATGACATGTCTTATTCTTTCAGAGGAACTGCAGTAACTGTGGCAACAGCTTCTGTTCACGATGCTGTTCCTTCAAGGTGCTCAGATCTTGTATGGGTGCAACAGGTAAGGCAAGAAACTGAAGCAGCACTATTTTTACATTTTTATTTTTAGGTACACTGATGACATTTGCTTGACATTACTTTGTGGCACTTTATCCTTTCTTAGTTGCTTTTACACTTTCTTTTTCAGCTCCAGAGGCCCAGAGAGAGACTGTGTTTGTCTGTGCTGCCTGTAATTCCTCTCTCATCAAGCTGCAGTGAGGCGGCACCGTGGTCACATGTCACCCCTAGAGCCCTTCACCAAGTTATTGAAACCCTAACACATGCCTTGGTTCTCAAGTTAGGCCCTAGTATCTGTCAAGATAACTGTTGTGTTTAACTCCAAGACCCCCCATCCTAAGGAAGCTGCACCCCTCTTTACGTAAACGTAATGATTATGGGAATTTTACTGTAAAATGTTGCATACTTTCTGTTACAAGTCTCGAAGGACTGGGCCTTATAACTCAATGAGACTTATTAAAGGACCTTGTGTTTTCCCTATGTTGAGCAGAGGGAAGAACAAACAGTGCAAGGTGGAAGGCCAGGACTGGGCAGGCGGTGCCAGATCATGTCAGTAAGCGTACAGGCTGTCTGTGGTTTCGCTTGTAAATGCTTTGCCTCGCCACAAAGTTGATTCCACTTGAATGTTGGTGTCTTAAAATGCAGCTCTGTGTAGCAGTTTCCTGTTACTGTAAGTGTGCTATAATGCTGAAAGGACATTGCTGCATGAACAGGACTAAGACTGGGATGTTTGCTGGTGGCCGGCGTGGTATAAATCTGGCATATTTTTATGTTGCAGATGAGTTCAGTGTCCGTTGTCCCCATTGCTTTTGAGCAGTTTGATTTTTCACGGTTGCAGCTGATCATGTGCTGCATGCACATAGTGAACTGTCCTAAAGTCTGGGTGTAAACTACTGTGACTCTATGTCTAGGGCTAGGATATGTTCATCAAATCCACTTGCTCTTCTTGTAATTATGAGCTTGTTGGGTCAGCCTGAAAAGTTTCCTTATGTGGGCAATTCCCCTTTTCTTGGAGGACAGTGGATTGTTGAAAGATTTGAAATGCATTCAGGCCAAGTGTTTACTCAAACTGGAGCAGAGTCAAGCCAACTGGATTTAAGTTGTTTTAAATGACAATTGTTGTTAGTCTCACTTTCTTGAAAGCAGGCCTTAAAAGATTGTGGAGGCATTAAAACCCAAAAGGTGGATCATGGTGGTAATGTTTTAATCATGATTCAGACACAGATGATTGTAATTATTTGCTTTGCTTTTATTGTAACTGTTGTTGTACATTGTTTTACTATAACTAATATATTTAATTTTAAACTCCAGAAAGTTATAATTTAACCCTAATGTTGAGTTCTTTTGTGTGTGTGTATATATATATATATATTTCCCTTTGTTTTATGATTGAACTATGACATCATTGAAATAAACTCTGTGATGATTTGATTAACAATGCATGTTCAGTATATTATTTTTGAGGGTTTTTAATATTATTAGACGTGAATTCAGACAAATAGTAGTGTTTTTGATCAGATGTGAAATCAAACAGATGTTTGGTACAATCTATCAAAGAAATCAACATAAGATAATTCTTCACCACAAAAGGACTACAAAGCGAATGAAGATGCTGGAAATAAAGTTCTCAATAACAAATTTAAATGCTTACCAATTGCTCAGGTTAATGCTCGAAATTAAAAAGCCAGTTGCACCCAAGGTTTAGCCACAAGTAACCATAATGAACATCTTTAGCTCATTATTTTGATCTATCTATCTCTAGCATATTCTTGGATGAATATACTGCACAGCTGAATCAAACACGCTGATGTCAGTCATGTTATATTTTTGTTTTATAAGTATTCGTTTTATAGGTTTTACATAAATCTTGACTATCGCTATGTAAGTCGGGGGCGTGGTCATCTGTGTAGCCCCGCCCCTGGATGGTATTTGCAAACATCAAAAACAGACCAAAATCCTGCTGAGCTGCAGAGACAGAAATCTGTTTTAGCCCTTTTTAGGCACTGCCAAACAAAGAACACGCAGAGGACTCGTCACCTGCACGTCACAGTGGGTTGCTGAGTCTAAACCCAAACGAAGTCCGTGCTACACTTAACGTCCAAACCCATATGAGACAGTGGAGAAGGGCACATGATGTATGACAGCGGCTGCGGTAGCCCCGCCTCCCCTCTCTCCTCCCCCACCCTCACCCTCCCATCCTCATCCCTCCCTGTGTCCCACTAAAGCGATTTCGCGCAGCCAGGGACTCGTCCCTGCGGTCACGGATGGCAACATGGCGACAGAGGTAAGGCTGATCTACTTCGATTAAAGCAGTCGTCTTGTCGTTAGAACCAAAGCGGCGCCGGCGCAGTGAACGTGCTCAGAGCGGCCAAACTGTGGAACACTGATGCACTTGCGGCTCACTTAAACCAGGACTCACTACTGTGCACTACATTATAGTGCCATCTTGGGCGTTTTTGCGTCCTACCGTTCTGGCATTTTAATCAGAGAATGAAGCCCGAGCTGCGCTTTGTGGCAACAGGAATGCGGCAGAAACAGCGGAGCGCCGCGCCGCCCTGCTTAAGATCTTCTGGGGGATGCGGAGCTGTTTTGTGTTGAGGCGCACCGTTAATCCGGCGACAGGCCACCGCGTTGTGACCACACACACACACACACACACACACACACACACACACACACACACACACACACACACACACACACACACACACACACACACACAGTTTCATTCAGCACCATGGACAGAGCCACTTGGCCCTGACCTCCCTCTCTGCTGGTACAGAACATACCATGTCATACAATTAACAGCAACAGTGTATATACTCTGTGTCACAAGAGGGGATGGTCTGTTATCGTCTGCCTAATCTTGTTCTCTCTCATCGATCTGTTGTGGGGTTGTAGTGAAATGCTGGCCCAACTCCCGCTAGAGTGAAGGAGAAGGAGAGGATCAAAGTGTGTGCGTGTGTGTGTGTGTATGTGTGTGTGTGTGTGTGTGTAATGTATGGCATGTCTAGCACTAGGCTCTATTCCAGCAGTTGACAGGGCAGAAAAAAGCAGAGACACTCAGAGTGATTGATTACACCTTGTCTGCATCTCCTCTATCATCCTATACTTCCAAACCAGCGACTGTTTGTACACATTACACAGTAATAGGTGCATAGAGACACAACGCAAGCTTTTTCTATTACATGGCATTTACCTTTATATACATATGACATTTCAATTCTTTAGTTCCACAACCTGCAGGAGTTGAGGCACAGCGCATCTCTGGCCAACAAGGTTTTCATCCAGAGAGATTACAGTGAAGGGACCACCTGCAAGTTTCAGCTCAAGTTTCCCTCTGAGCTCGACAGCAGGGTAAGAACAAGCACACAGTGACTCAGGACGTTTTCAGACAATAATGCACTTACAGTAAAAAGGATGTGGTTGAAAACACATCTCAGTATAAAGTAGTTTGTCGCCAAAATCAGGTATCAAGTATTCACCCTATAAGACTTTTAACTTCTCTTTGTTTAGTTTGTACTTTTACCTGCTACTCACTCGGTCCCACCGCGCATCACTGTGTCGGGCATGTGTCTCCAGATTGAGCGGACGCTGTTTGAGGACACCGTGAAGACACTGAACAACTACTACGCCGAGGCTGAAAAGATCGGAGGACAGTCATACCTGGAGGGCTGTTTGGCCTGCGCTACGGCTTATCTCATCTTCTTCTGCATGGAGACGCGTTATGAAAAGGTCAGAGTTATGACACCAAACACATTTCAGCTGTTTTCCTCTTCCTTACACTTAGTTGTCCTCGGTTTGTGTGTCAGGTCCTGAAGAAGATCGCCAAATACATTCAGGAACAGAATGAGAAGATCTACGCTCCCAGAGGACTGCTCATCACAGATCCTATAGAAAGGGGAATGCGTGTGGTATCCTTACTCACGTTTGTTTGCCTTGTACACAGAACTATTAGCATTTCTGTTTTTCTTTCATTCCATATATTTCCCTAACTGCTTTTCAACAGATAGAGATTTCCATTTATGAAGACCGGGGCTCCAGCGGCTCCAGCTCAGGGAGTAGCTCGGTGTCTGGCAGCACTGCTCGATGACTGGGCCCTTCCCAAAAACGACATCCAAACCTGGAAGACAATCTAGGACAATGACACCACTCCTGTCCCAACACTTACATCCAGAAACCAATCTCACAAAAGCACTTCACTAGTTTTCTCTTGTTAACTGCCATCACATGCTTCAATTCTTCAGGCGTCGTTTCCAGTAAAGTCCTAAAGTGTTAATACAACCATGCATCAGGATGTATTTGTGTCAGTGAACAGAGAAATGATCCTAGCTGGTAATACTTTGTGGGATTTGCTGCCTTCATGTCTTGGCTGGTGGGCAGAATGAAACAGCAGAAGGATGTGAGAGCAAACAAGGATGGAAGTGTTGAGACAGGAGTGAGGACCACAAACCTCACTAAACCTCATACCTCAACAACCACATCCGCACCACGTGGACCAGGTCAACCACAGCCAAACCCTGCCCATGCGAGACCAACCAGGACACTGGGCTACGCTCAGCAACGCCACCCTCCAGACACTGGCTTTAAAATATCATGTGTAGCACTGTCTGTGTATGCAGACTCTTAGCAAAGTAAGTATCACCCACCCAGAGCCTAGAGAAAGTGTATCGACCCTCTTCTTCACTCATCTCTGCTCAGTGCTAGCAGAGGATGTCATCCATCCTGTCCATGTATGTAATGTAGCAGCTCCTTCATCTTCATGAAACCTATCTTTAATTCATCCAACTTAATCTACTGCACAAATATAACCTAGGTACTAACCTCTGGGTTCCAACCAAACTCAACTTGAGAGATCAACTCTTCCGAAATTCAGATTATGCAAAAACCTGCTGTGCATTAAATGTCACAGTAAGCAGACAAAGGATGGGTCAAAACGTCTTCCTAAATCATCGTAGTGATTTGCACCAACCCTTCCCTGATTTCTGAATACACTTCCAAAGAACAATACCTGCCAAACACTGGCTCACTAATGTGAACATGTCTTTTATTTAGTGCAAGAGCCAAGTTTCATACTGCTTATTGTTTGATACACATATGACTGGTGTCAAATAAATACTGTTTCATCACAGCTTCATTGGCTCATCTTTCTTTGCACATGCTTGGCAAATATTTAGAGATATTAAAACAAATACAATGGATCCAATCAACAATTATTATATGTAGCTTTACTCTTGTGATTTCAGTGGTGCGTTTACTGCTAGATACTGTATTACATATTATCATAAGATATAGATTTTCTTTAAAGATCCCATCACATCTGACAGTGCAGAGAAAACATGACATTCGGTGCTAAAACAAGATGCTTTAAAAGAGAAGATGGCGACGGAGCGGATGCCCTTCCCAGCAAAGCTGGCCAAACGCTGCATGAATGGACAGAACAATGAAGAAGGAGAGAAAGGGGAAGAGCAAATCAATGTGAAAACAACACAAAATGAGTAATAGAGCTCAGGATCTTTAACACGCTGTAGTTCCCATCTACCACGGAGTATCTGCATTCGTTCTCCTGTTTAGTTTGAGCCTGCTGCAAACTCATCTTTAAAAAGGCAGAAGCAGCACAAGGTTACACGTGGGACCACATCAAGTGACTCAAAGTCATGAACAGATCAGTCATTCCTGTTCATATGAAATAATAATCTGACTCACCTAATGATGATTTTAACCGTTTATTTTTGACAGGTACAATAGGATGGCACTTAAACAGCATTAGAGGCAAGAGGATCGATGAAAAGTAATGGTTAAAAATAAAATAATATTATTCAGAATACAGATATTAAAACTACTCAGAGTAAACAACAACCTGTGTTAAAGTGCAGACAAAAAGTACGTTTAAGACCACGTTTTATGTAGCTACGATCAGCAGCAACTGTACTTCTTTCGGCACAATTATCCTCAAAGATCTGCAGAAACACAAAAATAAAAAGATAAAGAAGAAAACAAATTCATGCTTGATTACAATTGATTACAAAAATACAATTGTATTCATTCTTAACTTAACAAAAGAAAAAATCTACCTGCACAGCGGCCATTGCTGACAGTAAAACCGTCACCACACTAGAAACACAAAAAAGGAGGTCTTTCAAACCAAACATTGTGATTCATTTACAGAGCATGTACTAATTGTCCGCTATCTTATAATTAAACCCAAATTCAAGTTTTTTAGCGGTCTGATCCACGAACCTGTGCATCACTGGCGAGCATGGACGTCTCCCCTTGTTTAGGATACGCAACCTCCACCACTGAGTTCATTTCCCCAGGTTGAAGGATTCGTGTGATGGACCGACCATCTGGCCAGGACACCTCCAGCACCTTCACCTCATCACTCCCTGGGAGTCATTAGCACAAAAAGTCACTAAGCTTCACAGAAAACAGAAAGAAAACAATGAAACAATGATGATCCAGAACATCACATTTACAAACAACACATTTAAAAGTAGCACACACAGTTACTTGTTTGCTTCATTGCTGAGATCTCAACCTACAAGTACATGTTTAGTTTAGTTTAAAGGAAGCTTCAGTACCTAAACCAAAGTGTGCAACAGGCTCCATCTCACACAAGTACCCAGAACCTCCGTCAATGACACGCGAGTGGGCTCCGCTGTGGCGGGTGAAGGCTGTCACCTTGGCGCCGCGAGCAAAGGAGCCAAACTGGGTCCGAGGGATGACTCGCAGCCAGTTATTGGAGGAGCCCTGACAACAAAGATGACACGTCAGTGTGCCAGTCTGTGGACAGCTTATTAAGAGCAAACACACACACCTGTTTGACTTTGAAGACAGAGATCGGCTGCTGGGCGCTCTCTCCATGAGCCAACAGCAGGTCCAGCTGTCCATCACCATCCAAATCTGTTACGGTGCCACCTGTCCACAACACAGAGACAGATCTAAACACATTCAGTGCTGCTTTGTCAAACTGCATCTGTACACACTGACAGATATCAGATATTCCAGTTACAGTAGAAAGATAATGTAAATATATCATCCCTCTGCTCTAGTGTTCACTGACCTGTTCCTCGCCCCTCGGGCTCTGCAGCATCTCCAACATTGAGTTCTTCAATCAATGGATCTGCATCAGCTCTTCTGGAAACCCTATAAAAACCATACAGCGCTAGAAAAGATCTGAGAGTTCAAACTGAAAATGATTAGCTTACTGCTTATTGTATACCTGAACAGCCTATTAGCAGCATGGCCTCTATAGGCAATATTGTTAAAAAACACCTCCAAGGCCTTGTCGTTATCAAAGTCTGCAGCGATGACTGTGCGGATAGGAGACGGAGCAGCAAATTCTGCAGTTGCAACATTCTGCAAGGACAGAAAACAAGCGTCAAGTTGTTGTATTTGACATCTTTGTCGCTTTAGTTCTTTGAGCGTACACGGAATTTAGAGTCGCTGCCCTGCAGGTATAGCCTGTGTGGGCCGTTCCAGTTGCCATAAACGATATCCGTCTTCCCATCGCCGTTGAAGTCAGCCAGCGCTACTCCTCTGCCATGCTGGTACCGGTCCTCAACACCTTCACACATGCACACAGTTTTAAGGCTGTGCTGTTGACATTGTAGGAAAACAAACAACACTGGTTTTGTGGATAAATTATACTTAAAAATATATGAAATTATGTGACATTAATGACATCTAGTGGTGATTAGAGTTGATGTGGTGTTGGGTTCATAATTAAAGGAGAACTTCACCAATTTTCAAATTTCTGAAACATCTCAGAGGACTTTCTGCCAAGTGCTCACAGACTACAGGTGCTTCCTTTTTCTTTCTGAACCTGCCCCAGCAACGGTCGGGCTGAGAGGGGGTGGAGCTAAATGACAGGTAAGTCCAATCACGGCAGCTCAGGTGATTTTCAGGGAGCAATGCATTCTGGGTATGTAGGATATGGCCATTCTAAACACAACACATATTACTTCAGTTGTCCTTGTTTTCTCTAGACATAGACCATCAATGTTAAATGTTGTTGCGCATTTTTGCTGATAAAATGTATAATATTTACAACACATCTTGCTTTTTAGCGGTGAAGTATCGCTTTAATGAAAATGAATAGTTCCAAAATTTATTCAACCTGCTTGTCTGGCCACATCAGTGAATGTCCCGTCTTCGTTATTCTTAAAGAGGAAGTTGGGTCCATTCTCGTTATCACAGAAAACATCAGACCTTGCCTGGCTCAGGATTGGTCCAACCACCACGCCGCGCCCACCTGCAGAACAGCCAAACTTCATCCACTGATGTCAAATCACCACACACCCCTGCGATCCAACATGACCCCTGACCTGTGAATTTATTGACTCCAGCCTCAACTGCTACGTCTGAGAGAGCGATCACCCCTTTAGTCACATCACTGGCAGCCTCATCCATTTCTAACAGAACATGGCGACCGATATTCCCTCTGGCGTAGTTGGCCACATAGACTGAATAGCGGCCTGTACCCTGTAGAACAACAGGAGATCAATAAAGAAAGACATTTTTTAATTAAAGCACTGAGAAAACCAAAACAGTAGGATTACAAAGATGCTACAAATGAGTTTACTGACCTTCCTGTCCACACATGCCACAGAACGTCCTGCCATGTGATTAGCGACTCCACGATGCACGTTAAGCTCCTCACTTAAAAGATCCTCGAAGCGGCCATTTCGAAACTTGAAGAGCTTGTCTGAATAAGATGCCTGTCCTGCATAAAAACACATTTATCCCAAGAAAACATCACTTGGCTGCTAAGACAAAGGATTTTTAAAGGATATTGCTACTGGTATATTACTGTACCAGAGTAGGCATTGTTGGTGTTGAGAAAGTAGATCTCCTCTCGTCCGTCTCCATCCACATCACAGGCGGTTACTCCTATAGCATTACCTGCTGGGTCCCTCAGTGCATAGTATGGAGAGTTACTATCATCAACAGCAATGTTTAACAGCCTTTTCTGCGTGTGGTTGTACTTCAGAACAAGGTTGGGCCCATTGTACCTGAGGGAGAACATCAAAGAGCCCAGTAAACAGCAGTGAGCTTTTGGATCCAATAAGTCTTGTGTTTTTTACACTCACCCTGCCACCACCACTTCCAAATCGCCGTCACCATCCACATCCGTCACGGCCATCCCATAGTTAAGCTGTGTTGGATTGTGTAGCTTGTCAGGAGGAAGCACTGTGTGTGTCACCAGCTGCAGCATGGGTTCTGAGCTCTGGGTGTGGGACTGGTGCCAGAATCCAACCAGGAGGAGCAGCAGACCTGAACGTTGCATCGCTGCAACCACCAGGTTGTAGTGATGCACACAGCAGCTTTTAGCTCAGTTTGGTTAGTTCAGAACAAATATAGCGAATGATTAGCAAATGTGCTACATTAAGACAATCCTATTCTTCTGGAAAGCCAGAGGCAGCAGAAAAAAAACTTCCAGATCGGTCTCAGCTCCCACAGTATAGTAGCAGGCATTTTAAAGGTTGTATATACAAACATTACTCATGGCTGAACTTTTCTGTTTGTCTCTTGTGGGATTTGCAGGATAACTGGTGTGAAACATAACATTCCCAACCCCCCACATCAAGGATCAATACAAATACTACTAATATAGGACCTTTTAAACTGTTGGGGAGAAGGATGATAATCACAAAGCAGACTAAAATACAAAAAAACGGAAGGAAACGAAACGCTTCAACAATTAACAATTAATGTTTTGCTTATTCAAATATCTGCCCACGTTAAAGCTTTATTACTAATACTTCTATGAATGATTCAATTATTAATGTTAATGATGAATAATGTTAATAATGTTAATGACTTTGCTTCATAGGATCACAACCTAATAAGATGATTTAAATAAAATGAAGTGACAGCCGCCCGATCCTACAGTGTGCACATGCAGGAGTCTTTCCTTCCCTAAAGTCCTACCTGACAGCTTCACCACCCGTGTAACAAGACTCTGCTGTTGTTCACTCTTCGCTCCTAATTCTATATCATTTGGCCCAAACGGTACACCTTATACAACTTTTTTTGTTTTACGAAACAGCTTGTGTAATGTGAACGGTATTAGCCAATCAGCGAGAGACTATGAGAATAATGACGTTGTTGACCAATAGCCGACCTGCGCATCAGTGCGCATGTCAGTGCGGCCCAGATACCCGCTGTGCTTGTAGTCTTCGTTGTAATAGCACAGCACAATCAAAGCAGAGACATGAATATATGCAAGTGACTCAACATTACAAATAATGCCCACACACATCACGATTTATACAGGCGAATATTATTCCTGTGAGAAACGAAGACGACATAAAAAAACGTTTTCATTCAACAGCATGTATTGAATAGAACACGAATTCCCAGAGTCCCTTGTTCTGAAAGTTTCTTGCGTCACTGGTGCGACGAAAAGCTGTTTCCAAACAAACCAAATTCGGGTAAGTTGGAAGAGATAAAACTGTCCTGCTTCATTCTGTTTCTTATAGTATAAATTAAAAACTGTAATAAAATTCTTCACGTGTTAGCTTTAAATCTGTGTTCTTCGTGGACAGTTATTTTGCCCTCAACTAGACGAGATTTAGCCACTTATTGTTAGCCGAAGCGGCTAGCTAGCTAGTGTAAATGTTGGTTGTTTAAACTTCAGGTCTTTTGAATAAAGGGTACATATTACTACAACAAATCATTACAGGAGTCGTTCACAAACGTGTTTTCTTGTAGGAATGATGTATTGCATAATTTTCAGATTGTCTTTTTTCTGCTACCATTCCTCGGTGACCCAGATGTTGTCTTTTTCATTAAACAGTACATGATGGACATGGAACGGCCGGACGACTGTACTCTATCCCAACCTGCGTCCGCACCTCATTCTCAATCAAAGAGGCCAAATCAGGCTTTGTACGTCCCTAAACAACGGCTTCACAGCTCCAAAGACAAAGCTCACACTCCGGCAGAAGTTAAAGCAAGACCAAGGCCTCGCTACACAGACAAGGCCAGAAAGAATGCTAAGAACAAGAAGGACAAGGCCGGAGCAGCGTCGATGGCAGCAGCCGTTGATGGAGGAGATGCTGGTGATATGCAGAACAATGACAGCAAGCCTGATATAAATGAAGAGCAGCTACAAGATGGACAGGTGGTGGCGAATGGGCTGCCAGAATTGACTGATGGTCACCCAGATGTTATCTCACAGCTGGAAGAAACATGCCTTCAAGATGAAAAGGGGGAAGAGGAGAGCTGGGACTCTTTGTTTAATGATGATGGTGATTGTCTGGATTCCCACCTACTTGAAGAGGTGAGACGTTTGTAAATGTCTGGGTAAAGTAAATGAAATCCGAAATCAAGTACGTAATAATCAGCTGCCCAGTGAATTGCAATTCAGGCCTAGTGACATGGATACCTATCCTTTACTTGCAATCTCCTTTCATTCCTATGTGTGTTTGTCACTGACCTTTATAACATCTTCTCCCCACAGTTGGCCATTAAGGAAGGTAGAAAGAAGGAGTCAATCCAGGAGGCCAGGTTTGATTACTACAGCATGGACCGGGATGAAGATGATGATGACATTGACCTCACAGATGATGAACTGTCTCACATTGTGGAGATCTATGACTTCCCTCCTGAATTTAAAACTGAGGATCTTCTCAAGTTGTTCCAGTGCTACCAGTATGTATGACTTACTAATAAAATACTAATTTGCAGTGTCAAGTTTTTTTGTGACGATGTGACTAAGCATAAACAGTAGTAAGTAGTAAGTAGTGTGCAGAGTGTGGAATTATTGGACTTCATAATAAAATTAATTTACTCTGTATTTTATTTATCTTTTATTACAGACAGAGAGGCTTTGACATTAAGTGGATTGATGACACACATGCTCTGGGCCTCTTCTCAAGTCCTATATCAGGTTAGTATAGCTTAAACAGGATGTTCTGATTTGTGATAATATAAGTTGAGATAAAACTTAATCCCACGATGAGGAAAATTATGTTGTTTTCAGCAGCATTGAAAAAGACAGCAGACAAAAACAATATACAACACAATATACAGAAGTATTGACTGTGCAAGAAAAAAAATAAACAGCCAAAACTTTAAAATGTACAAATGAGGCACCAGCCTCTGCACAAATTGGTGAGATACTTGTCACAGTGTTTGTTCATGATTAAAACTGTTTCAGTTAAAACATTCAGTAACTAACTAACTTGTCCAATTTGTTTCCTTTTTACTTTAAGCCCGGGAAGCTTTAAGATCTAAACATCCACTCATGAAACTGCGACCACTTTCTAAATCCTCTTCTGCTATAAAGTCCAAAGCCCGTAGCTGCTCAGGTGCTCGCCTTTTATCATATTGCAACATTTTTGTCAGGTTTAAATTTAAATATTGTTATGAGTCCCTCATTATTTCCTTCTCTTCTTATTTGCAGACTACCTCTTGCCTGCTAAAGAGAGACCTCAGACGAGTGCAGCGCTGGCTCGCAGGCTTGTGATTGGAGCACTTGGAGTGAAAAGCACTTTGACCAAGGAGCAGCGTGAGGCAGAGAGGAGGAAACTCAGTGAGGCAAAAGGTGCATTATATCGAGATATATTCAACTATTGACCTTGGGCCTATTCATTGAGGTATACTGTGACTTATCTGTGATTTTACCTTTGCAGCCAGTGTTTCAATTCAGTGGTCTAAATGCAGATTTTTATCTTGGATGGGCAATAGATAATAACAAGTTACATTTGTGTTAAGCAAAATGATACTGGGAAGTCAGCCTATGCCATAGGTGTCCAATCCTGATCTTCGGGGTATCTGGTCCTGCTGGTTTTCCCTCTCTTACTGCCCAAGTTAATACGGATTACCTTGATCAGGTGTGAACAGCTGGAAAAGCCAACTGACACACCTGATGAAGATAATCAACAGAACAGGAATTGGACACCCCAGGCCTATGCAAAATAAAAACAGTAGGTCCTAGTTTTTGCAAAATCATAATGCCACCACCAGTGGGAGCTGTTAAACTTAACAAGAAAAGATAAAGTGTAGTTGGAAAAATGATGTAAAGAAAAGTTGCTCCTATCCGTTGCTGCACACATAACAGGCCTATAATCAGTATGGCAGCCATCTTCCTTCACACATGGATGGAATATAAGTATATAGGCACAGAAAGCCACAAATAGGTGTCGACTGAACAGCCAGTCAGGGCCTTCAGTATACAAACTAAAAAAAGCTCCTTTGTTCTCTTCAACTTTGTTCTGTCCTCTTCATTCAAGATCACACGAAAAGTCAGTGCAGACGTGCATCATGTACTGAACACTGTGTCCTTGTAAAAGGCGCCACGTATGGTTGCATCTAGAGATTCATTTGCAGCTGGAGTTGAGTCTGCCTCAGCTTTTCACTTCCCTGCATGTGGTGAAGACAGTGCTCTAAATTTAGGGCAGCAAATCACCAAATTGTTGTTTATATAATGGTTTCTACTGATTGATATGTTGAACTATCTATGTGTGATTTATCTTTCAGAGCAAAAGCGTCTGGCAGCCAAACAGAGAGAAGATGCCTGGGAGGGGAAGTGATTGGATAGAAGACAATCCCCCACTAAGTCTGTTAAGATTTTCCGTCTTCTCTGTGAAGTTATGTGGAAACTTCCCGAGAACGTCCCCCTCATACTAAATTCTTTGAGTCAAGAGTTTGGGTTTTGTTTCTCCTTCCACCAAACCTCTCAGACTCCTCTTCCAGTTTTTTCTGACACAGTTCATAGTTCGATCAAGCAGGTGTTGCACAGTGTTTTATTTGGACTCATTTTCATACCTGTGACATTATAACTCCGGTGTGTAGGGAAACAATGAGTCTGTTTATTCATAATGAAAAAATTGATTAGTTGTGTGTTTTTTTTGTGTTTTGTGTGGTTTCAAAGTAAACATTACTACTCTTTTAGTGGCAAAATTTTGTAGTAAAGTTTTTTCAAAGCTGAGAATCTGAGAAGACTGTTTAGGTTGATTGCACCTGACTGACATCCAGCCAGTTTTGTTTAGTCCCTATTCAGGATCACAATTATTCTCCCCATGTCTCTTCTGTTTATGATCTAAACACATGCTTTGTGTTGAGCTCTTGAGTGTACACATTTAGAGCTGCAGGAGTCATCTTTCCAAACAGAACCGATGATGATGAAGAATGGTTGCCATTTATGGTGTCAGACAAATGTATGTATGCTTTCCATGGACATGGTGTTTTTGTCCTCCTGTTTGCAGTAGTTAAATTGAAGTCGTACTGTATGGGCTTGATTTAGAGATAAAACGCACTGAGACACAGGAGTAATGCCACTTTATCCATGTTACACAACGACAGTGATGTGTTCTGCCACATCAGTGCGACTACTCCCTCATTCTTCCAGCTTAATTTGTCATCTAACAACATCCACTTAAGATATAAGGAGCAATTTTTAGTTCATTGTCAAAGCTACGTGCTGGCTTCCACTCCAGTGTTACATAGTCCTCTAGTACATATTGGGAAAATTCTGCTACACTGGGATTTACCACAAGTCTTTTGAAAACCCTTCAGATAAAAAAAAAAACAACTGGTGGTCAATCTCAGTTGGCTGTTTTTCTTTATTCCTAGAAAGTTGAGGTTTTCACTAGACAGAGGATGTTTATTTAATTACATTTCTAACCACTCAGCTTCTCATTCTCAGTCAATAACTTAGAGAAAGAGTTGCACATTTGGACTGACTGAACTTAAAGCTGTTAAATGGCCTCATGAGCATCCACTGGTTATCTAAGGAGTTAGCAGTTGGTTTAAAAGGATGATTCATTCTTCATATAGATAATTCACTCAGTGATATAAATAATTTGCCACGCAGCTCAGTGGAAGCAACATTACATGCCTAGTTTTTGTGTTAAGGTCTTTTCAAATCACTTTTTAAGTAATGGTTTGACAGAGTCGTATTTGTAGATGTTAAAACCTCATTCTGTTTTATTTGTTGATATCTCTTTACAGAGATGATATTTCTGTATTGTACAGCCCATTTTAAATCTAAGAAGTGATGATGTAATGTTTTTAAAAGATTTTTGTCACCAGTAAGGCAAAGGAGTAAGCAGCAAGACAAAGGAGGATGTCTCATGGTAATATATATAATACTGTATGTTGATGTGGTTATTAATTCCTGTGGCCCAGCGGTCATTAATACTCACATTTCTTGCAGAAATGTGCAATGAGATTTAAATGTAAGTACTCTAGAACCTGTTACTTAATTATTCTTCCTTGTTCTTTTGTCTCTTAATGGCACAACTAAAGTGTAAAGACACAACACAGCGTTGTCATCATTTGAGTGTGGATTGATGTGAGGCTTTTTACACAGGTTGTTGAACCTTCCATTTTGTTTTCCTTTTACATATTTTAAAGCTTTGCAGTCAGAACACAGTGCACATGTGACCGTCTGTATGAAGGTAGAACAGAAGTGGACCTCCCACACTTGTGCTGTCGTCTTACATCTCTTAGCAGCTCCTTACCATCATCGTGGGAGATCTGGGCCTTGCCCATAATCTCATGTTTTACTGTGGCTTCATAAGGAGGTGATGTACCACAGAGCAGTTTGCCGACTGTCTCACACACGATCATTAGATTAACAAGACAAACACAAACCACCACTGAGCCAGCAGTGGTTCCAAGTGCCAAGTCTGGCCTATACGTGCTGCACAGAAGGGCTGTTATATCACGGAGCACATAAAATGTGCATTGTCTCAACAATCTCACCACAATAAAAGACTTGGGGTGGTAGTGTGATGAGTTTCCTAGCAACACTGGCCACTGTTGGCAAACGTGTTGTGCAAACCAATGTTAAATGCAAACTATGTAAGCACTGGACAAGTAATGGTTCAGTACATACATAAATAACATAAATACATAAAAAATAAACCGTTCTACAACAAAACAGGCTACATTCAAATTCTGAATGAATAATACTTGCACATACAGTAACATGTCCCTGACCCGTTGAGCTATAGACTCAACTAGACCTCTGACGAATCCTTACACCTGCACATTTCTCCTGGTTCAATCCCCCTCACTGTCCACTTCATCCCACAATGACAGGAGCCATGGTGGGGACATAGTCAGTGTTATCCACGATGTCACTGGTCACAATGTTCTGTCTGATTGGTTAATATGCTTATGTTACCACAGAGTTTTGGTATCTTGTCAAGAGATTCCGACTTGTGGCCTGCAGAAACCACGGACCCTAAGGTTCCTGGATATCATCCACATCGTGATCCTGTGGCGTCTGACGGCTGAATGCACGGTACTAAATGATGTGTTTACAGACCTCACATTATTGAAGTGGGATTTTGGATCACTTCAATAGAAACAGCACTTTATAATAAATAACATTAGGCATTTCTTTTACTTTCACTGAAAATTGCATTTGGAATTGTACATGTATTCTCTATTTGCAGTTTGTAAGTAAGTAATGTTGTCAGTTTACTTTTACACTTTGTCAGGGAGAAAATAAGACCCAAATCATTCAGCACTTAAATTATGGACTATATAATGTGATGGTGTTCCCAGTGTTTCAATGGGAATGGCAGTGGGAACAACTGTTAAACATAGGGTTAGTTCAGGCTCCCCAGGAAAAGATAGGAAATCTGGTCACTGTTGAAACTTTAGTATTTTTAGGTAATTCAAAATCACCTGGAAAGCAGCGGATTCGAACAATATAAATATATGTGAATATAAAACACAAATATTAGGTGCTGCTATTGGGTAACTTTAAATTTAATCTAATTTACTTAATTGAATAAGGGAAGGCGGCACGGTGGTGCGGTTGGTAGCACTGTCGCCTCACAGCAAGAAGGTTCTGGGTTCGATTCCCGGAGGCGGACCTGGTGCCTTTCTGTGTGGAGTTTGCACGTTCTCCCCGTGTTTGCGTGGGTTCTCTCCGGGTTCTCCGGCTTCCTCCCACGGTCCAAAGACGTGCATTAGGTTGATTGGCTTCTCTCCATTGCCCGTAGGTGTGAGTGTGTGAGTGAATGGTTGTCTGTCTATGTGTTGCCCTGCGATGGACTGGCGACCCATCCAGGGTGTACCCTGCCTCTCGCCCGTAGCCAGCTGGGATAGGCTCCAGCACCCCCGTGACCCCGCACTAGGGAGTAAGCGGTTAAGAAAATGGATGGATGGATGGATGAATAAGGGAATCAATACAGTCTCCTTAGGACATTGTCAGATTCCTCAGATGTTTTGCAGAATATGCCATTATGAATATGACATTAACCTTTATCTTTGTCCTCAGTTAAATAACCATGCCTCAAATATCCAGACGGTTTGGTCAGTCTGACGTTTATTCTTTCACTACCTTCACCAAGTACTGTGGCAATGGTAGCTGTACCAGTTCTAAACTCATCTCATCGGATGTTGCTGATGTTAAACAGGTACAGAAGAAAACAAGTAAAAATACTTATCATAGTAATAAAATTAACAATACAAAACACAGCCACACAGGGACACATTTCAACGCAAAAGTTAAAATTCTGTATAAATTAGAGCCGTAAAGAACAATATTCCAGAGAGGTATTATAAAACTGTACATGACAATACATTTGTAATACATTACAAAATTTATTCAAATAAGGAAAGTAGCACCATAAAATAAAGGTTTCTCGTTTCGAACCCAAACACGCACACAGTTGTGTCAGTAAAAACGCATTTTGTAATGGTAACAGTGAAAGCACAGAAAACATGGTTTCATTTACATTTGATGTCATTAACAGCCTTGTGATAAACTGTGAAGATTGGGCGCGTCGCTCTCCTGTGCCTTCAATGCATTACTTTTCAAACTGGGCTTATGTTTTAATCAAGGAACTTAAATTAGTGAAGAATTCAAGACAAATTTAGTGTTTCTAATTTCTCCTTTTGTCTCTTTGACTGTCTAACAGGAACAGCCACTGCTGCTGATGATCAGTGGCAGGATCCTATTAGTCCTTTCAAAGCATTTCCGTTTCCCACCCTCCTGCTGCTGGCCCTCGCCTTCCTATTTACTGCCATGTCATTGTCATTCAGTCTCCTTCCCCTGCCAAGTGGCGCACGGTGAGGAGTTGTACAGTTCCGTCCTTAAATCTGGGTGTTCATCCATTCACAGGAAGTTGTTGGAGATCTGACGCTGGTGGTCAAACAGATCCTCCACCTCGGCACTGTAGGCGTCCCCTGAAGGAAACACACAAAGCTGTGAGTCGGCAGCAGCAGGCAGAGGGGAGGCACCGAGGCGTGTGTGGCTGACGCACCTGCGTGGCATCCAAACATGTAGACGCGGGCTCCGTCGTACTTGCACCTGCAGCGCATCGCGTTGTTCTGGAAATCAGACTCAGCCATGTCTAAGGACGGGTTCACCTCCACCTGGAGCAGCAGAAGAAGAGATACGAGGCTAAAGTAGAGTTGAACTTTAAACACACGCCACAAAAAGCAACTCATCCTTTTTCTTTCCTATTGTACACAGGCATCGTACAGTATTTCCCTTTATGCAGATGACAGATGTCTTAAATTAAAAAAAACTTGTACATTAACATTTTACCTCACTGAATTTAGCTCATTAGCTACTATAACATTATTAACAAAGGTTACTAGTTGAATTTGCTGGATCTACAATATACATTTAGACATGTTTTGAGTATTAAACTGCTTGAAGAGATTTTAAAGAAAGCTAAGTTAACTGAAAACTGAACGATTTGATATAATATTTACAAAAGTACTTCTATCAGCATCTGAGAAAGTAGCACTTCAGCTCCAACAGTCAGGGGAACAGATTTTCCACATGGCTTGACTAAGAAGCCACAGAGTCATTGTTCTCTTTTTTCTATATGCCTCATGGTGTATAAATTGGGGGTCTAAGTGATGCATGACATCACTTTCCACTGTTATCACCATGCAGGGAAAAAGGGCCCAGGGGTGCAGATGACAGTTTTGGGCTTGGATTCAAGTTGCAGCCTATCATTAGACTGTAGCCATGGTTGCTTGTCAAGGTTTGTTGTTTTCCACCCTGTCTGTCTGCCTGCCATATATAAGAAAGGCACACAAATGAATTTTCCCCCCACACACATCAAACAGATAACCTGACCACATGTTCAATAAAGCGACCCGGTTTCATTTTTTACATACAGTGAAAAAGTATGGCATGAGTTACACTCATGAAGGAGGATCTGACATGTAAACTTCATAATTCACTATTCTATTATTTACACTTTACCAGTGATGTAAGTAATTATTTTACACCACCGGTGTAAAAGCTCTTGTAATAATGTGAACCCATTGAACCCGCAGCCAGTTTTACAGAACAATGAAAGCTTGACACTGTGACGTTAAATGAGGTTGTGTAGCTGTATTTTAACCGACAGAGCGACGAGGGGTCACGTCCAGCTCAGCCGACAAGCCGAGGTGGACGTGACTCATCGGTTTAAATGTACGCTGCTAAAAATGGCCGCCACCCCGATCTACTTGGGAAAGAAACACCCAGCGGCATCAAAAGACCGGCAGGCATCCTCCCCCAGTCTCTCACTCCTTATACAAATTTGCGAGCAGCTCAACTACCGTTTCGCCACAGTCACGACCACAAAGTGCTGCTGGGTCCCGTTGCCGTGACAACCGTGGATCTCTGCTTAATGACATGTATGTGGCATTACCGCTCAAGACGTGGCACATGTCACATGTGTACAGGCTCTTATGGCTCAGTAGGACCACAGCCTGCACACAGTCCACACACGTGCTAGTCTCACCTTAACGTCTCCATTAGACTCAACACCATTTTAGAAAATATTAAACCAATGACAGAGAGAAAAGACAGAGGGCTGTAGGTTGCACATATGTGGAGGTGCTGACAAAGCTTTTTTCCTGCCAACAAGCCTGTACTTTCTGAATGGCAGACTAATAGCAGGTCTATTTTCTGCAAGGATTCAGACCACGCTCACTTTCCTTAAATACACACACACCCTTCAAACGACACACATGCTGTATACCTGAGTGGCTGGAAACACTCTCAAGAGCCATTTTACTGGAATTATAGTGTTTTATCACAGCTTTTATCTTATGTGTGTTTTAAGAAGTTGAAATAGCTTCTCTGGAGTTTTTCCTTCTGCTTCTTTACCTGATTCAAGTGTTTTTCCAAGACGCAAAAACAATATTTAAAATTAAGTATGGATACATTTTTTTTCATAATGGCATAATTTTACATTAATAATAAACAGACCTGGAAGATGTATTCACCAGGTCGCACGTCTGTGATGTCAACCCACTGGCAGTCGATGTCGTGGCGGTAGGTGTCCCAGCAGCCTACTGAGATGCCCTGATCCCCCATGTTATAGCAGGCGTAGCGCTTGTGAGTGCCTGCAAGAACAAACCAGACGCAAATGTGCGAGGAGAGTTTAAAAGGAAACAACATGTTCCATAAATGCTCTCAGCTTTCACTCGCTCAGGTTTTAAATTTCTACCGACAGCCTGAGAATATGATTAAAAAACCAGATCTGGTTTTGGGAACATTGAATGAATAGAAAGGATCTACAATAAGCTGCATAAAGTCTGGGCTTCATAAGGCCAACATCCATTTGGTCTTGGCCTCTGATCTTACAGCTGACTTCAAACGCTCATTATGGCATTTCAGCCTTGCACTTTTATGTATTCTCAGTTCTCTTGTTTGTGTCTCTGGTTTTGCCTTCGCCTTTGCTCCAGTCATTAATTGGGAACTGTTCTCACCATCGGGGCAGTAGGTGTCCTCCAGGCAGAAGCTGGCTTTGTGACCTTCCGCCACCTTGGTCCCGTTGAGGGTCAGCAGATCGTAGTGGGTGAACACCTCGATGCTGTGGTAGTGCCTGAAGATGGGGAGAGGATGGAATGAGAGTAAAGCCTGAACGTCTAAAAAGGAGAACGTGACCTGAAGAAACACGTCTTCGTTGGTTTGATCTGTGGTCCTTGGTAAAAGGAATCCTGGTATTGATGTTGTGAAAGCAGCATGTAAAAACGTCATCTTGGAATCATTACACAATTGTTTCCACAACACGGCCCCGCTGTCCGGATAGGTGACTGGGTCGCGGCTGTGAGACACAGAGCTCTGTTTCTTGTTTTGGTGGTCAGAACCACAACCGCTGAAACATGAAACCAGGCTGATCAGAGTGCGGGCATGGATCTGACCCTAACAACTGCTTGATCAGTGAGAAGGATGTTTGTTGTATGTTGCCGTTTAAATAACAGACTTATATGTTGTATTTTTAGCCAATCACCAAATCTTTAATTCCCATTCATCTATTGCTCATGAGTTCTGCTTATGTTCTGGTCGCAGCTGTGCTTGCTTGTAAAACCCTTCTTTTCTTGTGCCATCTCATAATGATGCCTGCTCATGTGCCATAAGGGGGTTCGGCACCATTTCTTTTCCAACCAAACTCTGTAGCAGCTAAAATCGCAGCACTCAATAAAATGTTTAATTGGTGGAATGAGGAGCAGCAGGTGGCTTAAAGTCCACAGTCTTACCTATGACACTGGTGCCACACCCAGCTTTCTCTGGTGGCTCGGGGGCGGAAGTCAGCCCGACCCATATTCATGATGCGGGAGGAGAAGCGCAGCAGGCGGCGGTGGCCGTAGGGCCAGTTCATCCTGGCGGCGGACGAGGACAGACAGTTCTCCTCATTGGCGCAGGTGAGCAAGTGGAGGGGGCGGTCCTCCAGGTAGGCCGTCTCCTGGACCAGCTGGGCATCCACCACCAGGTCTGGAGCAGCTGCGGGGCCCAGAGTCACAGTTAACCCTTGCAGGCGTTCATGGCGGAGCCAAACGCACTGCTTTGCCACTCACTTTCTACACAGGCCACACCTGCGGCCCTGCCGTCGCCGCCTCGCGGGCAGTACACGTGCGTGTTCCTGCGGCACTGCTGGATGGACATCTCTGTGCCGACGCAGTGAGTCCCACTCAGCACCACCTCTCCAGCGTTTGAAGAACCCGGCCAGTACCAGGTCTCCTGCACAAAGCCAAGTGAAGGGGAACAAACTGTGTTGTTGTTTGAACACATGGAATAAAGACTACTGGACGATGACAAGTCTCCTACAATCTCGCCTGTCACTCCACATTATCACATTTTCCACTCTGTTTCACCATTTTAAAACTTGCCTGTTAAATGTTCCCAGCAGCCCCCGTCCCACCTTCCATGCACTTTTCTATTTTGAGTTTGTTTGCTCTGTGAATTTCTCCCGATCTCTCCTCACCTCACTTTCCCTCTTTTATTTTCGTTGTGCTGGAAGTGGACGCTTGAAAAGCCTGTAATTACTTCAGCCCTCAGTAATAACACAGCACAGACACACAAACAGTAGGACGGCGAGAGGGAGGAAACACAGAGGCGCAGAGACAGAACAGAAAAAACATCAACATCTCAGTGTTTTGCTCTCTACCTGATGAGCTCTCGCAGCGAAGCCCAAGCCCAGCTGGCGACAGACCACCATGGCCTCGTTGATGCCCCAGTTCTCACTGCACACAGAGCCCCAGCGCCTCACCCCTCCGACCTCCATCAGCACCTCCACGCGGCCCTCTGTGGGCTCCCGGCCTCCGGCCAGACGCACCTGGATGTGGATGGAGAGTCCACTGCTGAAGGCCAGTCGGTGGATATGCAGGCAGGTGTCTATGTACTGGGAAACGTCGTACTCACCGTGGCCTCCAGGCCAGTTTTAGGCGTGTTGCACCGGACCGCTACATCCTGAGTGTGCTTGCAGCTGTAAAGCGGTACCGGCCTGTAGTGACACTCTGTAATCGACCTTTCCCTGCCTGTGCACTGGACGGTGTTCATGTGGATGGGACCAGTACCTACAGAAGAAGGGTGTGGAGCCACAGACGATTGATTCACATGACTCTTATTAACCACAAGCCACATGCAACAACCCTTTAAAACCTGGTGCCTCTGCGGCCACAGATGTCCACAAAGAGGCATTAAAAGCCCAGACGTGATTGAGACCTCTGATGTGGCTCTAAAACTGAGCTGAGCCAGAGAGCTTATACTGTACTTTCTAACTCACTGCTGAACGCTAAACACCAGAGTCATGCTTTACAAACCAAAATAGATACCAAAACGCCAAAATGGAGCAAAATCTTGCAAAACACATCTCTATTTGCGTAGGTGTGTAGGGCCCAGGCTAAAGACCCACAAAGCCCTGTAATTTGGCTTTAAATAGCTAATGAGGTCATCAAGTCGAGCTTTGAGTTCTGAGTTTTGAGGACTGTGCTGCACACGAGCCTCTACATCCCTCCTTGTGTTGTAGCTTCACAAAGCATGAACAGTCCTGACGCTCACACATAACAGCTCTCGTGCTCTAAGTTTAATACAGCCCTAAAAGCAATACTCAAATACTTTCCTTTACTTACTTCATTAAGTAAAGTGTAGAGAAGGAAATACAGCCTCCACAGTAGGAAAGGCTATGTGGTCATTTGGGCAGAGAGATAATGGGCGGAAATGAATGTAATTACAGAGTCACTGCAGAGGTATGAAGCGGAAATAAAGACAATAACTCAGTGCTAACAAATGGGGGCTATTTCCTAGAATAAAATTAGTGCTTAGCAATTTAGTGGCTAGTGGATTTAGACACTTCCTGATAGTATGATTGTTGCTCACTTGTGATTGACTGATTGAATTGTGTTTTTTAATGCTGTACTACGTTCACACAAAGGTTTAGTTTTGGTCCTCCACCATCAGCGTCTATGATGGAAGTCGGTGAGGCTCCAATCGTTTTTTCTGGGTTTATTGTCTGATCGGATCTGGTTCAGATTAGAGGGCATGAATCTTTATGACGCTCAACATGGGATTTTCTAAATGAGCTTTGTCTAAAAACTGTGTGTGGCCTGTCCTACCTTGTCCAAGTTGAGCCTTGGTGAGGGCCTCTTTGGCTGTTCCAAAGCCCAGCTCCCTGCAGACGACACTGGCTGCACTGATGTCCCACAAATGGTCACACACTGTGCCCCACTTGCCCTCACGTAGCACCTCCACGCGTCCCTCCCCGAGCCGTGGTCCCGACTTCAGACGGACTACAGGCTGGAAGGAACACAAGGAAAGAACGTTAATGGTTGGACCATGGGATCTTAATATTAGACGCTTTCTGCCTAATCTGCTCCTGTATAGTTTATGGAAATTCTGATTCATTCAGCTCATGCTTCTTCCTGTGATGTATTTTCAGTGACTTTACTTTACAAGCAAACAAAAGTGCAACTGCCTATTAAACTCTGATCCAACGACATTCTTTCAGCCTGTATTTGAGCCTTTTTCCCACTGACCGGCACGGCGGGTGGAGCGGGGGCTCTGCCGTAGCGAGCGAACTGAGATCCGGGGACGCAGCGGACCACAGCGTGCATGCCGCCCCTGCACGGCACATCACCCCTGGGGAGGAACAGCTGAGCCTGGCACTGGGCCAGGGAGGCCTCCACGCCCTGACACTGCACTTTCTCCACCCAGTAGGACTTTTTAGTGATCAGAGTCCTCAGTCTGGGAGAGGAACGAACAGACATGAGCAAAGTGTCACGATCGACTCTAATCCAAAGTGAGACTGTTGCTTTTACCTGGAGGATGGATCCGCTAGTTTGGAGTCCCACAGTTTCCTGCAAGACAGAGACCCTCTCATTACATTTACATCCAGTAGACTAAACATCCAGCTGATACCCCCCCACACTCTCATCTCTGATCCTTCATGATTCTTTCCTCTCTCCTGCGACATTTCCATTCTATCTATCAAACGTTGAATAAACACACTGAAAGCTGTAAATACCGAAAAAGACGCAACATGCTGGCAAGGGCGTGTGTGTTTTTTGGATAAACACAGCCTTCATGTAGGAGACGGAGTGAGAAAAAGACAGAGATTTACAATAACGGATCACATACCTCCCTTTTTTCACTCTTCCCCTTTAAACCACCACCTTGTTCTGACTTTGTTTAGTTTTTCCATTTTTGTTTCAGTGTTTGTCTATATGTCTCCAGTGGATGTCTGGTGTGGGGGAATCCATGTGGAATAAAAAAAAAACAAGCCCATTCACATCGATGACCTCTGAGAAGTCTGCCAACATCAACAGGACTTTCTAAGATGTGTCTAGTTTCATGGTTATTACCTTAAACTAGAGTCAAACTCTAGAGGGAAACACACAGCAGGCTAAAACAGCAAAGAAGGGAAAGACCTCAATAAACAGAATGATTCACAAGCCAGGCACAGACTGAAAAATGGCTCTTTGTGTCACACACACATTAGAGCCGACCACAGACAGGTGCCGCGTGACTGACGGCCTTTATGAAAGGCGTTACGGCCCTAAGAATAGACAGGACAGAGCTGCGTTTATGGCCAGTTTCCCAGTGCAATTAAATATTTGTCCAACTAAAACGGGACATGTTTCGTCTCCAGGAGAACCCCGGCATCCTTGTATTCCACAGGTTGGTGTCCACAACCTGAGCATGTGTTTGAGGGTGTAAGGATTAAAAAAAGACACACCAGCCAGAGAAACTACTGTATACAACGTGTTCCTCATAAATCATTTACAGTCCAACAGCAGGCCAGACAAATAGGGCCAAACCGTGTGTGCAGTAAATAGAGTTCACAGTAAAGTAACTTTCCATTCTCATGGATTTGTTTCATTATTCATCCATTAATGTTGCTGTGAAGCAGTGTTTCCTATGCATTCTCTACTACAAAAGACTCACGCTACACACTCTCTATAGCAAATACAAACAAATAGATGAGCCATTAAAGAGGCTGAAATCACTGACTTTAGTGTCTGTGACCAGGAGACACATTAACCAACCCTGTGGTTCCAGGTCTCATGATCATCGATCTGAAGTCATGTTCTGGTAAACTAAAGGTTTAATTATCTTGTTTTTGAAACTTTTCTGTCTCCTTCTATTTTAAAAAGCACAACGCAATGGGCTAGAAGGTGCTAAAAACGAACCTTAGGGCTGAAGGGAATTACAGACCTAGGAGACATGAAATGACATGTGTTCTGCTCGATTTCGCACATTGTGTTACTGCCTTCTTTATTTTCCTTGTTTTTTTCGCCCCCTGAGTTATCTGTGCTTTTTCTTTCCCCAAAGCCTGAAAATCGCTGAGAACAAATAGAAAATGTTTGCTGCTTCTGACAGTGAATGCATTTAATGACACAGCTCTTATTTCAGGACACAACCTTCCTTTTTAATGAATAGTGACAGAAGCTACTGTATGGCTTTTTAATCTAATGAAATGGGTACATAAGTGTACACGTGTGATGGTTGTGTTGAGGGCATGAGGGTAAATGGAGGAATGTCCTCAGAAGTGGCCTCTATTCGTGTCTGTCTGTGTGTGTTTACATGGTTGAAAATAAAGTGGGTGGTAAATCAAAAAATTGAAATGAGCGAGACAGACTACGGGGGTGTTGGTTCGTGGTGTGTGGGAGGGGTGATGGCGGCGCTGCCCATTTAATTGCCTGCTGTGCTCGGCGGTATCGGCTGTGCAGTCGAGCGGTAGCATGTTGGTTCACACACAGCAGACATGGAAATATGCACGTACATATCAGCTTTCCCCGCCTCGCCTCTGTGAAAACAAAGCTCCCTCAAACCTCAGTGTTGTTACTGCCTGCTGGGAAACTTTCAGCACTGGTGGAAGTCTCAAGCGCTTCTGACTTTTACAAGCGTTGCTTACAGGAAACGTGTGTTCTGCTGGTTCTCAGTCATGTCTCAGTCGTCTTACAGTAAGCTGAGAGCAATGGCTTGGTCTTCGGATCAGGTTGGAAGTGAACCAGACTCCCTGTGTGTTATAAAGTGAACCACAGCATCAAGCCTCAACACAACAGGTCGTGACCGCGGCACAGGCCTCCGCTCTGAAGCCACGCTGACTGTCAGGAAGGCAGAGATAACCTGTTATTAAGCTGCATGAAAGCAAAGCTCCATGACTGGAACAATCACCGCGGCGACGAGGGTGCAGGTTGCCACACCGACTCCACAACAGCCTCTAGACAGACCCGTCAACCTCCACGGAGGGAAAACTCAAAGAGGTCATAATGACATACTTTCCATGAAATGCTGGTTTTAGTATAATTGCCACAAAGGCATTAAAAGGGCTGTAACTGAGCCGCTGAGTAACAAGGAGCAGGGGTGAAAGTAAATTAGAAGAGCTCGAGGACTTACTGTCAGCTTTAAAGAGAGTGTGGATGTGATGAAACAGCGGAGCTAGAATATGGCTTTAGCACTCGCCTTTTGTAAGCACAGCGCCGTAAAACAGCCCTGAGGAGCTTAACAGGCAGAGACAAAGGCACAAAAACAACCGCACGGCCAGGGAGGGAAGTGCTGACACAGCAGAGAGTCTACAGCAGGACTGACTGAGTGTACAAGATTAGAAGATCTCTCCGACCATAATTACAGCTGTCCAAGTGGACACAAACCCCAGAGAGGAGCAGGCATGGGCCCCTGCCACCACAATGGTGGCGCGTGTCTTCCACGAGAACAGAGCTAGAGTTAGCTAGCTAGAGCTAGCTAGAGCTAGAGCTAGAGTTAGCTAGCTAGAGCTAGTTAGAGCTAAAGCTAGAGTTAGCTAGCTAGAGCTAGAGCGCGATGCGGATCCCCTCCGGTCGAACAGGTGCAGGGCAGCTCGCCAAGGCCTATTTTTTATCCAGTTGAAATGAGAAAAATATTAGCTTTCACTATGCGACTTAAATTGGACACAATTTCAAGAGGTTTTTCAAAAACACCAGCAAAAACATTTAATTCTAAAAATTGTCACTCAGCTCATTCTTTTCCGAAAGACGAAAAAAATAGCCTCTTAGCTGTGACTTATGTAGCTAAAAAACAAACAAACAGCATTCTCCGACCTGCTCCAGTCCTTGTTCAAACTGGTGGTTGGGTTTCTGGCAAACAAGTACACTGTTTCCCCAGAAAACCTTATTTCTTGTTTTCTTTCCTGCTTTTACCCCAAATTCAGAGGAACTGTGACATCTTTGACTCGAGAGAGTGCTTCTCGAAGGACAATGAGCCCATGAGCGAGACAGTTATCGAGTGCGAGGCCGTGGCGGCGGCGAACACTGCAGCTGGAGCAGAAGCAGCTGTGTCCTGATGTGGAGCAGAGGTAACACACAGGGGGTAATTACTGCCGACGTGGAGAGACAGATGGCGCAGCACAGCCGTCCTGTTAGCGTAGCCATAAAAAGACGCCTGCGGGCGGGCAGACGGACTCACGGACACACAGAGGCCTGTGTTCACGTGTGAATGAGCGTGTGTGACTGTTTATTTGCGTGCGCGCCTGGATCTGGGCCCGTAAACCGAGGATGGGGGACGTATTAGCATGTCTGTGGGCTTCATAGAAAGTGTGAGTGAGGGCTTTTAGGTTGGCATAGGTGCTCCAGTAATACTGGCTAAAGCTGTAAAGCAGTCAGCACAAGTCTCCAGGTGATTCCACATTTGTTCTGACTTTAGGCTGTTGGTAAATGTCAAGTGTGGGTTTATGTGTAATCTGGAGACCTTTGGTGAATCTGTGTGAGGCTAGATAGTCCATCAATCATCACCATTGGCCCACAGCTTTTTCAACTGAATGTACTGATCGTAATACTTCAGTACTTGAAATGCAGGACTTGTCTGGGCTGTAATGTAATGAAAACAAGTCCAGATCTGGATCCAAATTATCCATAATATAGTGTCATTTAATAGCTGACATTCATAATGTTATGGGTTTAAGTTAGCGTAGGACTGGTGACTACTGACTGACTGTAGACAAGAGACTTAGTGAGAAATGTTGACAGAGGCTGACGAAATGGATCTCAGACATTGAGACACGCCACCGCTTTAAAAAGTGCTGCTGCAAACACTTTTCACTGGGAGTTTCTTAATTATATGACATTAGAAACCATGTAATGGAGGTTTCATTTAAAGATACGCACCATGATGATGATGATGATGATGATGATGATGATAATCCTGTAGTCTGGATCTGACATTAATAACATGCTCCCTAGCACTATTTGAGATGAGAGCCAATAGAGCAGACGAGCCTGGCAGCCAGCCGGGCTCGGCTCACACCACATTGGACATGAGCAGCCAAATGTGGCTGTCGCGGTTAACCTCTACTACAGGGGAGACAGAACAGGCGTGGGTCTGCCTAATCCCTGGTGGGATTTGTAGACCACCACACGTTTCCATCCCCGTTCCCGCTTCACACGCGGCCTTTTTCCGTCTTTTCACGCCGCCACGTCCATTCTCGCATACTCACCTGTAGGCGTTTTCGTCAAACGCCTCAGCAGCAGGGAATCCTAACATGCCACAGACAACACGGCTGTTGCTCAGGTCCCACCCCTGGCTGCACGCGTGACGCCACTTCCCAGCATGCTTCACTTCCAGAACTCCCTCCGTCACTAGACCGCCGTGGTTGCTGGACAGCACGGGCACCAGCCGGGCCTCCTCTAGGTGAACCCGCTCAGCTCCCTGTTCACAGGAAACACACTGTGACAGCTGCTTTAGAGATGGATGTGAGTCTCACTTAGTCCGACCTCAGGCCACATGCACCACCAGCATATCATGTGCTCTAAAATGCCATTTGACTTAATGATCATGGCTTCATTTGGACTCCAAACCTCATTTAACTAATCATCTAATTGAATCGCTATGCAGCATGGAGGAAACTAGTATTTATAGCGATGGGATGTGTGCCATGGTGATAACATAAGGGTGAAGAGAGTGTAAAGAAGAAAAAGCCAAACACAAATGACAAACGTCTTGCAATTTCCTCTGGTATGAGGTACGTTGTTTGGGGTTTGGGGCTGGTGGTTGAGCTAAACTTCAGGATCCGCTGGTGCAGATGAGCTGGTCTGGTTTTAAGTTTGTCTCTAATTACTCTTGCCCACTGGCCTGTGGCTGTACAAATGACAATTCTGTACGGGAGCCTGGAAGAAGATCTGGCTGCTTCTTTGGTGTGAACTAGAGGTACATGTATCCACATGCCAGTGCCTTTACCTGAGTGTACACTACATCGGTCTCCAGCCCCGTGTCTGGAAATGCGGAGTCTGGCTCGACGTGGTTCCCGCTGAGCTGTTGATACCTGTCGCTCCTGCGCTCAGACTGTTGCTGGGAGGGAGGCTGTCTGTACACCTGTCCTTCTGCTTCCTGTCTCACTGCTGGCTGGCTGCCCTCCTGCCTCTGCCTGTAGGCTGCGCTGTTTGCCAGTCGTGAAGGCAGCTGGTGTCCTTGCGGCAAAGCTGGGCTCACATGCTGGCTTGTTCGGGACCCTCCGCGATTCCGTCGCAAAATCTGGATCTCGTGGCCATTTTCCTGTGGGGAGATGTTGCGACGGGCAGAGGTTGGCGTGCGATGGAGAGCGATCTCATGGCCTCTGATTGGAGAGGAAGCTGCAGGTGGAGAAGGGTTCGCCCACTGTGGCACGGTAGGTGGTGGGTTCCTCTGTCGTGGTTGGCTTTGCTGGTGCCTGACGGTTGGAGGAACGTCCTCCACAGTCGCAGGAGCGAAGCCAGGTCTTCTTTCTGGACTGCAAATGACCCCGAGATCCTCGGCATGGGTGCAGTCATTTATTCCCCAACCGTTGGAGCGACATTGTGTGATGGAGAGCTCTGTGCCCTTGCATCGCACGTTGTCCAACCAGACTGGACCTAACAGCCAGAAAGAGAGTCATGGCGTTGAATCGCAAAAAATCAAACCTTCAGAAATGTGCAAAGGTGTTAGTCTTTGATTGTCAAACCTTGTCCCTGGCCAAACTTGGCACTGTGAGCCCAGGTGAAGCTGCGCTGGAAGCCGAGCTGTCGGCACAGCACGTTGGCAAGGTTGAGATCGACCTCGTCGTCGCACACAGTGCCCCATGCTCCGTTATAGAACACCTCCACACGGCCCTCGTTGGCACCACGCCGGCCCACTCCTGCAAGGCGAACCAGCACCTCCTGGGCTGACAGCGGAGGCGGGGAGAGGAAAAGCAGGAGGAGGAGAGTGGACAGGGAGCCGAGGCTCAGCATCCTGGAGGACAAAGAGCAGAAAGAAGCCACGACCTCAGGTAAAGTGAAGCTCAGAAAGCAGAGACGGCACATGTGTCCATAAATACATGTGCACATGTTACCACAGACGTCTCCCAAGACACGCACTGGCATTCTTTGGTTTCATAAAACGTATAATTTATTTTTTCTTGTAACCCTGATGGGACATTCCACAGAAACAGGAAAGATTGATAGATGTTTGCATCCTTTAAAACAATCAGCCGTTGAAAAGACAGATGCGAGCAGATGCTTGAGGAACGTGGTGAACACGTAGCGCTCAGTCTCAAGCCGTCAGAGCGAAGGCAGTAATAACCGAAGCTAAAAGTAGCCTCTCCATCCAGCAGCCAACGGAAACTTTGGCTTCCCGCAAACCCTCAAGCTAAGCTGCACAAATTTAGCCAACAGACAAAAAAGCAAATAAACACCATCATAAAAATGTTCTCACACATAAATGAAGCAGCAGGTCTGTGTCTCTGTCTGAGATATTTGGGTTAATGAGCAATGAATTATTTTAGCCTTCATTCACGTCTTTAAGGTTTATCTGGAGATAAGGAGCAATCAGATAATGAGGAAAACCATCTGGCAGGTGAGAGGTCCAGCTTATAAGCAAGTAAGTATAAGTTAAAATTTCACTGCCTCTCACAAAGTGTAATTCAGTTTTCTGCCCAGATAATGTGAGTGTGGCTCAGGGCAATACATTTTAAACTATGTTAAAAGTGAACATAAGTAAAAGAAGGAGAGGAGACCGAGGAAATGTTGAAGTTGAACTCACCTCATGTTGATCTCAGCTTGGAATCACCAGGAGAAAGAAGGGAGAAAGCTCTGAAGGAAAAGGAGGCTGTGAGTTTGCTCCTGCTGTCTCTCTATTCTCTTCTTTCCCTCCCTCTTTCTTTGTCTGTCACTCCCTCAGATATCCTATACTGCAGCTATCCCTCCCATTTTCTTCATTTAAGTAGATTGGTTTTCTCCTTCTTCTTTGGGTCACATTTGCACTTTCCATCATCTGCAGTCTCCAAAGAGAACCTGACCACAGAAACTCAGTGGCGACACAAATGAAATACCACGCAAAGCAGAAACTGGTCCATTTAGTTGCCCAGCTGGGTTAAATACAGTAGTTAGCTGGTTGGTTTATCACAACCCAGAGCCTATGTTTCCAGAAGAATTCTTGACAAATTTGATGATTAAATTGATTTGATTTTATTATGATTTGCCATTTTCTCTTATTATTTTCAAACTCTATGTACGTGCTCAATCGGTCGGTGAATACTCCTAGAATCACGATAATCCAATCTTCATGCCTAACCCTTATGTTCAACAGGAAAAACAGTGTCTATGCATGAAGTTTGGTTTCATAGTGAGTAGAGATATCTACATGAGCGGAGCAAATGGTCACAATATAAGATAAAATAAGATAAGATAAGATAAACCTTATTCATACTACGATGGGGAAATTCTTCTGTCTACAGCAGCAAGGAGACATTAAAGAGGACAGTATAGTATAGAGGAACAGTATGGAATGAATGGCAGCAGAAGAGAATAGAATACCTTTATTGTCCCGCAATGGGTAAATGAATAGTATTAAGGATATAAGAAAAATTTAATCGTAATCAAGTAAATTAAGTAAAATTTATAATAAAAAATCAAGTAAAATTTTAATTTCACGACAATGATAATATAAACAGTGAATTCCACTGAGTATAAAATCAATGACAGAAACCACAGCAACGAGTGAAATACACCGATACACCGATCTGTAATGTGAAGTACAACCCACTATAATGTAACTACCTGTAAAAGTCCCCACATGGGATGCTAATGTTGCTCATGCTGGTGGAAGATGCTCAGTGTATGTGGAGGAAGGAGATGTTGTGGTTCGATGGCGCCACCTCGTGACTGATAGTGGGTTGAATCACTTACTTCTACTACTTATAACTTCAGATTATATTCCCATCGGTTAATATGCACAATCCTGTACATGGGGTCACGGGGGGCTGTAGCCTATTTCAAAGGTCTGTGGGCGAGAGGCAGGGTACACCCTGGACAGGTCCATCACAGGGACACACACACACACACACACACACACACACACACACACACACACACACACACACACACACACACACACACACACACACACACACACACACACACACACAGTGACCAGTCAACCTAACGCATGTTTTTGGACACAGAAACCTACACGTTTCCACCCTGCATGAGGATGCTGTGGTAGTTGGAGAACCACTCAGCTGGGCGATACTTGACGGACACTAACATCTCATCTTTAATAACTTAAACTCTACGTTCGTCTGTGTAAGACGGTCTGTTTGCAAAGCCAGTGATACAGGCTGGGATGTGTTTGTTTGCTGTTGCCTGGTTACATGTGTTGGCAGCAGCAGCTCCAGCAGCAGCTTGAACTCACGCGACTGATTAATAAGATTAATTTACAGCCTTCAAGCAAAACAGAGAATGTTAAGGGTTAATTCACCAATTGTGCTGCATTGAGGCCACAACTACCGAACCCACAGAGGAGTCAAGTGACTGTTTTTTTGTAAGACTTCCCACAGAAGAATCAAGAGACTGACACACTTCAGCTAACATCCTGTGAACGGCTTCTGATGATGATGGAGACATGAAAACAGACACTACCAACATTTGTTACTGTACTTTACAATCTTACTGTTGTATCAGGATCAGACAGGCGCAGTTGCCTGCTTTGACCAGAGGTGGTGCAACGAGGAAGGTGTTACGGGTGGTTGTAATGCACTCAGCTGGTCCAGGAAGCTCAGTTGGTAGAGTGGCTTTCTCAGAAAGCAAAGGTTTTGGGTTCAATCCTTGCCTGAGCCCCTGCAGGGACAGGTGTGGGAGGTTGTTGCCAAAACAATTGATTTTGTGCTGCTTGTGAAGCTGATAAATCAGGGACTTTTTTTTGCTTTTATGTCACCTTTTTTCCACAGTGAAACATACAATCAATTTAAAGTCAATAAACTAAGCTACCAGGCTAACCAGGTTCAAGCCCACCATAGCACCAAGTGTGTCTTGCAGTGTTACTCATCCTCTGACAGAACCAAACACCCTTTCATGGAGACATGAAACCTCAACTGTGGCCCATTCCACCGCTTGAGAGAAGAATCTTCACTCGCTCTGTGGCCGAGCACATTCATTTACATGCATTGAATACAAACAGGCACGCCTCCATTCTGTCACAGAGACACACAGAAACACACAAGAATCTGTGCTGCCTTTTGACAGACCTGGGATTTTTTTACTTTTATGTCTGTTTTTTTATACAGTAAAACATACAATAATTTAAGGTAACTTAAATTCAGAGCTGAATGTGATTTCAGATTATAGCATTAGATCAGTACAATACAGTACCTCCCAGAGCCCGTTTTTCGCCCCTGGGTACCCTGTGTGCTGTTCCTGTCCAGCGGCTGCTGAGTCGGGACGCTATCCCCGTCACCACCCTCCTTGGGAGGGGGGTTCTGGGTTCCATGGAGCCCTTTGGGATGAACTCTGTTGAACTCTCTGCCTCTGTTTTATGTGGACTCATAATGGACTTTGTTTCTGTTTCGACCCTCCTCCGGTCCTCCCTCCGCCCACCCTGCTTGTGTGCCCGGGCGGGGAGGGATTCAGTACATCCTCCTGAGACCACCCTCCGCCCGCCCTGGTTGGGGGGGGGCCTCCGTGGGCGCCATGGTAGACGCCCTAGGGGGAGGGGTACTGTCAGGTTTTGGTCTTTTTTCCAGTTTTATTTTTGAAAGGTCTGAAGTGTTATCCAAGTTGTTATATTTTGGTTCCAGTTTCCATTTCCTGTTTTATGTTGAAAGACTTCCGCTTTCTGTTCATCATGTTAGTTTCCGCTTTACTCACGGTCCTCATTACACACACCTTTCTCAGCTCAGTAATCAGCCACCCGGATTTAAGCACCAGTAGTCACCACAGTTATCCGCCAGATCGTCGTACGCATGTCGTCACTTTCCAGCAATCAGTTGTTCTGCTTACCTCGTCTTCGACCTTGTTCCGAGTTCCCGACTGTTGATTCTCGCCTGATCCTGACCGGTACCGTACTCTGTTGATTCTGTTGCTGAACCCTGCCTGTTAACTGGACGTGATTAAGCCTGCTCCCTCTGTGCCTCAATCTTTGTGCCTACACGTGAATGACCTGCACTGTCTGTGACTACGATTCTTGTATTAAATCCTTTTACTCATATCATCTGTCCGCTGCCTCAGCACTGTGCATTTGGGTCCTCTCTCTGCCATATCCTGACAACAGGTCTGTGAACTGCACTGCAGCATGTTTTCACAGTCATTAACTGTAAATAGAATTTTCAAACATGTTGAACAATGATGTGGAGAGGTGTCAGTGTTTTCACGAAAAGCAGATATTGCTACACCCTCAACTCCTTTACAATTTATATTAACAGTGTAACAACACAAGCCGAGTTCAGAAGTGAGATGCATGTGTCAGCACATTACAGGAAATAGACTAGAACAGACGTGTTCGGAAGAGGCTAAAGTGTTGATTGTGTCAAACTGGCTGACATATGAAAAATGAGCTGACCAAATGTCTTTATGCTGGTGAAGAGACAGAAAAAAGCAGTTGTGCAGAGGCGGACATGCAAACAGGAAATCATTCAGCCATCAAATACACATACTGTAGTATAGTACATGTGTAAGGGTGGTCTGTTTTAAGCTGCCTATGTATATATGTATGAGCCAGCACACAAAACAACAAAGAACACATTATTATCACACATCAGAAAATTAAATTTGACCAGACTTAGAACATTACTTAAGTCCTATTTTTAACTATAACATTACGAACTCAAGAACCGTTATTTTACCCATGAGCCTCAGTGGCTCAGGTCTAGCCTCCTGGGCCACTATACTGCACCCACCTAAAAGGGTTAAGTTTCCCCATCTCCATGAGTCAACTGGTCTCTTCAAGTACACCACAGTGTTGTACCGGACACTTTGATGGTAAAGCTAAATACACGACCAACTGAAATTTATACTTAAATCAACCACCATCTCTAATGTCTTCATTTAATGTTAAAAAATTCTAACATGACTTCTGTGGGTTTAATATAAAGTGGCTTGTTGTGGCCCCCAGAGGGCCACACGGCGTCAGTGAGCTCGCTCATCATGGACTGTACGCCTACATCACTAATCACCCAATGGACATTCAAACACCAGTTTTTCACATACCCAGTTGCTAGTACTGTATGTCACCTTTAACCCGTTTGTCTGCACGTACTCTAGCTCACATTCCGTTCCGCTCCCTACATGTACCTCAGTGTATCGTTTTCAGTTTGTGATCCTACAGTACTGTACAGAAAGTTGTTAATTTCATCAAATGAAACCTGTGCGACGCACCTCCTGTCGTTCACCTCTCTGCATTTGGTTCCAGTGCCAGTTGGGTTCAGTTCGTCATGGCAACTTCTTGTCATTAGTGACCTATTGACCTTTGCTCTAATTTCTTCAGGGAGCCAAAATATGTTATATCCAAACAAAAATGAGTAAGTATCTGTTTCCTAAACAACATGATAAAACCCCTCACGTGGTCAACAGGCTACAGTGATATATTTAATTCTATTTTTCTGCCTGTTCTCTCCTGATCACAGCTGTATTATTTTATCCCACACAATCATGAATCTACCTTCAATAACGATCAGGTTGCAACTTGATCAGAGTTTGACTGATCCACACAGCTTTATACACAGCAAGCTGTGAACCACAGTGAAGATAAGATAAGTTAAGATACGATAATATAAAATAAGATAAAACTTTATTAATCCCACGATGGGGAAATTAGTTGTTTTTGTTTTTAGCAGCAAGAAGACATAGAAGACAACAGACACAACAAGATAGAAAAGAATAGACAGCAGTATTGTCTTAACAAAAAAAATAAAAAGGTAACTTGTTAAGAAGTTAAGAAGTGACATATTGTGCATATTTACAGCATGGCATACCACATATTTATGGGTGGCAGATGGATGGTTCCATGTCCCGATGGTTGATGAGGTATTGCAAAACTTCACTTATAAAAAAGTGTAAAATCAGAGATATTGCACTTATATTGCACGTTCATATTTTGATGATGTGGATTATATTGTAAATTACACAACAACAAAAAATGAGTACACCGTGGGACTATCAAGGTTTTTCTTATATTATCTTATTTTATCTTATCACTGTGTAGGTACAGTACATGTGTGTCACTGCACTGACATGTTGTAAAGTCTTACAGTATGACTGTGGAGAGGAATGACCTGCGGTACCGCTGCTTCCCGCACTGTGGGTGTAACCGTCTGGTGCTGAAGGAGCTGCTCAGAGTCTCTACAGTGGTGCAGGGGGTGGAGGGGTTCTCCATGATGGATGTTAGTTTACCAACATCCTTCTGTGCGCCACCTCCTCCATGGACTCCAGCGTGCAGCCCAGGACAGAGCCATCTTTTTTTATACAGTTTGTTCAGTCTCTTCCTGTCTCTGCCTGGTCTGCCTCCTGCTAAGCACACAACTCCATACAGGACTACTGAGGCTGCCACAGTGTCATAGAAAGTCTCCTCAGCAGTTGGAGGCAATTCTGGCCCTTTTTGTACAGAGCGTATGTGTTGTTTGACCAGTCCAGTTTATTGTTGAGGTTACCTGTACTGTAGGTACTGTGATTAAAAGAAAACTTCACAAATTTTCAATGGGGGTTGACCAAAACGTTCTCGGGTAGTGTGTAACAATGACACTTAGATGCCTCCATATTTTCTATGCAGAGAAATTATCATTATAAGTTCATTCCTCCTCCAACACAGCCTGGCAAATTATTTGCCATGGGCTCACAGACTACGAGTGCTTCCTGGGTCCTCGTGGTGGCTTGGTGGCTCAGGAGTATGTACTATATAACTGTGTGTTTGAATAAGGACATCGATTTTATTTTGAATCAAAGCAGATACTTGTTAGAAAGCCACAGATGCTTCATTTAGCCAAAAACCCTCTTCTTTTCTTCATCTGCTGTTACTGGCTGGAAAAACAAGATGGTTGACCCTTCATGGAGTCTCCGTAACAATACGGGACCAACCGATATTGCCTAAAAAATTATGAAATGACTTATTCTATTAGTATTAGGGTTGCTGCCAGCCTATTTGCTCTGTTGCATCCTCAGTTGTGATCAGTCCAGATCTTCACCATTTTATCTGTGGTATCTGCTGTTTCACCACTGGTGTGTAAACAGGGGAGTTTTATTGTCTCATGTGTGGCAGTTAACGTACGGGGTGAAGTTGGAGAGAGTGGTGGAGAAGGGGGAGCAGGGGTGGTTAAAGTCGAGATGATAATCAGGGAACATTTAGACATCAGATTTACTGATCACTTCCCCCACATCTCCAGCCTTGTGTTGTTGTTGTTGTCTTGTTTTACCATGTCTGTGCAGTCCAGTACAGTACAGAGGAACTTCCTGTTTGTCTCATGTTGGGGTGGATTAAGAAACTGCATAGTTAATGCAGTGCCTCAGAGCCTCTTAGTTTGTTTGACTTCACAAAGCACCACTTTGTCAGACAAAACGAGGCTTGAACAAAAGTATATAACGACACCTCAGGTGTGTGTATCTTGTTTCTTGGTAAAGGATGGTTGTGGACGGACAGTTTTCTCCATTTATATCGTCTCTGATAATAATAATCCTCCTACTACAATGATCTCTGCACCATATACTGTATAAGCATATGTATTTAGAACTAGCATTTCTTATTATTACATTAGCATAATGGCACTTATCAAGATGTTTGTTTATCATTCACTGCATGTGAGATATAAAATAGATGTACTTGTTCAATTAAATTAAGAAAAAAAAAAACGCAATATTTGAATGCAACACATCTTCATGACTAAAAAGGAACTAAAAGTTGTTATTTATTTGTTGCAACTACAGAAGGTGAAAGATTGTCAAACTGTCAAACCCCCTCGCTGCATGTCACATTACTATTTCTAATACTGTGAGTCATTTACTGTACACCAATCTTTATTTAAAGGAAGAGGAAAAGCGTGACAGTGATGAAGTGACAGAGATGGTGACAAGAAAACCACCAACATGAACTTGTGTGTTAGACATGGTCAATAAGCAGAGCAATTTGGCGCCCTAGGCAAGATTTCAGTTGGCGCCCCATTACATCACTGCTAGTGTATATACTTATACATGTAAGTCTTAGGCAAGTAGTCTATATTATTATTATTATTATAATTATTATTATTACTGTTACTACTGCTTAGTAGGCTTTGCTACTGTGGTGGGCTTATGCTTTTCTGAAGTCTAGTTTTAAAAACAGTGGAAGTCAGTGTTGCCAAATGGGAAATAAAGAAATACAGTACTGTCACTTTCAAATCATCGTATTTTCACCCAAACTATAAGACGAACTAAAAACATCTTTAAAAATCACAGTGCAGTTAACGCTTTAGCTTTACTTCCAGCAACAGGTTGAACCTGCTCCTGAAACGTAGCGTCTAACACACAGACATTTTTGCTTTTCACGTGATGCTGGATGAACAGTGCCACTGTGCAAACAAACCCGAGCAGCTAATTAAACCAATCAGCAGCTGCTGGTGAGATTGACAGAGAGGAGGAGCTAACCAGATATGAGACAAAACAGTTTTTGGTCATGTGCGCGTCAATCAAAATGACACCAAAACATTATAAACGACAGTGTCAAAACTATCGCATATTGGCTCTACTATTGTCACGATCTGGTTTCTTGTTTTTTGTTTCTGGTTTTAGTTTGAAAGGACTTCCTGTTTACCTTCCTTCACGTCCCGGTTACGCACACCTGTCTTGCATCAGTCATTACTCACCTGTGGATTTAAGCGCCAGTATTCACCATAGCCAGTTGCCAGATTGTTAGTTCGTGTTGCGTGTTAGTCACCACTTTCCAGCGTTCATTGATCTAGTCCCGTCGTGTACCGTGTATCTTGTTTTTGACCTCCGAGCCTGCCTAGTCCCTGCCTGCCTTGTCTGGTTTTCGAATCTTGTCTGTTACCGACCTTGTCTGCCTGCCTGACCACGACTCTACACCTGACGGATTGGTATTGTAAATCAGTCTCTCGTGTACGAACCTTGCCTGTCCCTGACACCGATTCTGCCTGCTCCTGTATACGCTGTATGAACTGTCCGTGTATGACCCTGCCTGATATCGACACTGAGTTGGAATAAATTCCTATTGCTATTCATATCCCAGCCTGTCCGTGCCGTGCATGTGGGTCCGCCGCCTTGACGTTCTGACAGAACAATCTGGCCAGAATTGGACCCAGCCGGCTTCTAGTTAGTTTCTCATTTAGTTTTTTTTTCCCTCCGCTCTTTTGCTTTTCCCGTTTTTGCCGTAAGCCATGGATTTTTCATGTGCCGATTTCCCCAGCGACCTCCGCAATTATTTTAAGATCCTTGTGGAGGATTATCGGAGGGCGCCCGACCCAGCGGCCCAGCGAAGCGCCGTGGAGGTGGCGGTGTGGACCTTGGAGGACGAGGACAGCGTGCTAGAACGCCCCAGTGTCCGTCGCCTCTACGAGTGGATGTGCGCGCGACTCGGAGAGTTAAACAGCGCGCTCCGCACCACACCAGCCCCCACGCCGTCCGCTTGGATTACGCCAGCCCCGGTCGCACCGCCGATGGTCCCGGTTTCAGTTTCCTTTTCCCAGCCCCGTCTGACCGTCGTGGCTGCACCAGCCTGCCCAGCTCCATGTTTACTCCGCTGGGAGGACTTCCTGCACTCGTGCGGTCCCCCGTCCTCTGGCCGCGCTCAGGTTCCAGTCCAGTCGTGTCCCGCTCAGGTTCCAGTCCAGTCGTGTCCCGCGCAGTCTCCAGTCCAGTCGTGTCCCGCGCAGTCTCCAGTCCAGTCGTGTCCCGCTCAGGTTCCAGTCCAGTCGTGTCCCGCTCAGGTTCCAGTCCAGTCGTGTCCCGCGCAGTCTCCAGTCCAGTCATGTCCCGCGCAGTCTCCAGTCCAGTCGTGTCCCGCTCAGGTTCCAGTCCAGTCGTGTCCCGCACAGTCTCCAGTCCAGTCGTGTCCCGCACAGTTTCCAGCCCAGCCGTGCTCTGCTCAGTTTCCAGCCCAGCCGTGCTCTGCTCAGTTTCCAGTTCAGCCGTGCCTTGCTCAGGCCCCAATTCAGCCGTGCCTTGCTCAGGGCCCCGTTCAGTCGTGCTCCGTTCAGGGCCCCGTTCAGTCGTGCTCCGTTCAGGGCCCCGTTCAGTCGTGCTCCGTTCAGGTTCCAGCCAAATCACGCTCCAGTCTCGCCCCAGCCAGATGGCACAACACGCCAGTCGAGCCCGGCTCTAGCCCAGTCGGGTTCAGCGCCCGTCCCGACAAGCGCGAAGGTCGCAAGCAGCCCTGCCGGCTCCATAGAGGAGACCGCAAGCAGCCCTGCCGGCTCCAGAGAGGAGACCGCAAGCAGCCCTGCCGACCTGGTAGCGGTGACCGTCCCTGTCCCTGTCCAGCTCTAGTTCCTGTTCCTGTCGGCTCCTGCGAAGACACCGTTCTAGTTCCTGTTCCTGTCGGCTCCTGCGAGGACGCCGTTCTAGTTCCTGTTCCTGTCGGCTCCTGCGAGGACGCCGTTCTAGTTCCTGTTCCCGTCGGCTCCTGCGAGGACGCCGTTCTAGTTCCTGTTCCCGTCGGCTCCTGCGAGGACGCCGTTCTAGTTCCTGTTCCCGTCGGCTCCTGCGAGGACGCCGTTCTAGTTCCTGTTCCTGTTGGCTCCTGCGAGGACGCCGTTCTAGTCCCTGTTCCTGTCGGCTCCCGTGAGGATGCCGTTCTAGTTCCCATTCATGTCGGCTCCCGGCGAGGACGCCGTTCTAGTTCCCGTTCCTGTTGGCTCCCGCGAGGACGCCGTTCTAGCTCCCGTCCCTGTCAGCTCCTGCGAGGACGCCGTTCGTGTTCCTGTCAGCCTCGGGGGGGCAGTCCCCGCCAGCTGGAGTTTCTGCCGCAGTCCCCGCCGACCTCCAGGAGGAGGTCGAGCCAGCTGGAGTTCCCGCCGCTGTTCCCGCCAGCCTCCGGGAGGAAATCAAAAAATCAAAAAAGCTCAAAATCCTCACGTGGCGTAAATTCAATGCCCTGCGAATTAATGAAGCCTCCTCATCTACAGGATCCTCTAGAAATGGACTTGCCATTTTGGTCTCTGCGCTAAGGAAACAGGTGCAATCTATGAATGTAGTGAAAGATTTAATGAGGTTCGGCCTATTTAAACACTGTTCACTTTAAAAAGGGGCGCAGACCGAGGGAAACTCTGGGTTTCCCAAATAAAACCTGCTCGCAACCAGGTTAGGTTCGCAGAGTAAGTTACCATAGTAACTGACTCTGAGTTTCGATTACCTCGCCTCTTGAAACGGGTTTAACTTACACCACTTTACGGGTTTAAGTAACCTCGCTTTCTGAAACCGAAAAAAAATTAGTTTTCCTCATTTCGGGGTTAACAAACTTAGAGTTTCAACAAGACCTCTTTCTCGAAACGGGCCCCAGGTCTACTCAAACATTTCTTCAAACAAAACAAAGATTACACGTATAAATATAATATGTTATATTCATACATATACATCCCAATTATAAATATATTACATTATAATCATACACCAGAGCTGTCTAATACATAATGAGGCCATTGTAGAATCCATTTGTGTCTATTGGAGCATGCTTAAAAAGGTTAGGGTTATAAATTGTTCACACCATTTGTCTCTCTAAAATCATCATAATCAGCTGGTTTTAATTTGTTGAATTAGCCCAAGGTTTAATAAAGTTCACGTTAGTAATAGTAAATTGATAGCACAAGAGAAATAAAGAAAGATTAAGAAAATCAAAATGGATCCCACATTTGTGAAGGAAATCCTTGATTTCAAGCTCAAGAATACGTTTCTGACGGCTTGAAAAAGCAGGAACATTACGCGATCAAGAGAAGATCATCCAATTTTGTTCTAAAAGGGTAAGTGATAGATCTGCTTCTATCAATTGTCAGTCTACAGTTTGGCCAATTACAGGAACATTTTATAATGATTTTCCATATGTTCATTATTGTAGAAGGAGACAAGACAAAAGGGAGCACCTTGCCAAAGTTGTGTCACTGCAACAGAGGCAAAGAGTTCCACTCAAGTAACATTGGTGGACACTGTGGTTTTGAAAAAACACAGTGCGCTGATTGGCAAATACTGTACTACTGGCCTGGCATGCAGGAGGACATTCGCAAATAGGTAAGTTAGAAGCAAAATCTGACTGCAAAGTCTTTTTATCACTAAATAATCACTTTGTATGTGTGTTTGTGTGTGTATGTGTGTGTGTGTGTGTGTGTGTGTGTGTGTGTGTGTGTGTGTGTGTGTGTGTGTACATTTGTGTGAATGTTACTTAGGTTTCCCAGTGCCCAGATTGCCAAGCAAAGCAGGCCAGTGTTAAAGAAAACACTCAGTACAATCCTTTAGAAGTTAGTGCATTTACTGCTTGTAACGAAAATGTCCTCTGAAGAGTAAATCAGCAGAGGAGGTGACCAATTGTATTCTTGATTTTGTGTACAAATTTGGTGTACCTCAAAGATTGCTAACAACCAAGAATTCAAGAACCAGGTAAAACATTACATTCAACATTACACGAGTAACCATATTGGAAACACTAACAATAATTTACATGGTCCTATTTTAAGGTCAATTCCAGACTCTGTCAGGTGTTAGCAATAAAAAGGAGCTTCTGCAATCCATATCATCCTCAAACAAATGGTTTGGTTGAAAAACTAAATGGCATCATCTAGAGGTATGTGAAATATTTTAGAATTTGACTTAAAGGTTTGAAACAAAGTCCCTGTTTTACATTTTATCTAATTACACTCTTCAGATCTCTTAACAAGCTTGCCCAGAGAAACCCTCAAAAATGGCACAATTATGTGCAGTGCACAATGTTTGCACTAAGGACAAAAAAGCAGCTCACAACGCAGTACAGTCCTTATTTTTAATGTTTGGCAGAGAAGCCAGATATCCCTCAGAGGTTGCAATGAACTATGAAGTAAGAGAACCAATTATTATTCTACCCACACCTGTTATTAGCACTTGGTTAATGGAGCAAAAAACATACAATTCCATTTATACATGTGTGTTTTACCATTGCAGGTGAGCACAGAAACCATAGAACAATTGGTGAGAATTGAGACAGTCTTTGAAGGGCTGCTGATGCGTCAGTATAAAGATGCTCAGCGTAACGTTAAAAAATCTCAAGACTGTGTTGCAAAGAGAAAACTTTGGCTTTTGGAAAACTGAAGGCTTTGAACAGAATTACAAAGTAGGCGACAAAGTGCTAAGAAAACATTGGAGGCAAACAGTGAAAAGGAGGGAAACTGGAAAGTGATTTGTTGGGCTCTATACACTTGTGAGCATTCAGGGCAAAACTTTGACCCTAGCTAATGAACACACAAGGACAATTGCAAACCGACCAAATACTTCATTTTATGAGCCAGAGGAGAGAACACCAGCCAAGCTGAAGAAAACACAATGTCGATCTGATTCCCCATCTCGCAGCAAAACCGACCATAACAAAGGCCCTGCACAGCTAGGCATGACTGCAACACAACCTGGAACCACTCACGGTAATAATATCCACGTTTAAATCAACACATTAAAACATGACATGTATAATGATAATACTTTTATTAGGAATTGCTTTTGATTTTTAGTGGTAAAGAAAGTGTGGAGCAAAAGCAAAGGGGAGATTTTGTGGGCCACGCTGGGGCCTTACAAATTCTTCACATAAGATTTACAGAGCCTGGCACCAGACAGAGAGTTGGAGAGTGAGGTAAATTTCATTTGTCATTGACCTTAGCCTTGGTGATTTAAGTTTTACCTTTTGATTAATTTTGTAATGTGGGCTTGTTTCCTAGATGGCCAATGCTTACCTTTGGTGTGTGACCAGACGGTTACAAGGTGTCAAGGTCATCGACACCTTTCAAATGACCGGCATTTGGAACGACACATCAAGGGAGATGAGACGGGTACATATCACTTATTATATTTAGAAGAATGTTATTAGAGGTCACACTCTGCTGAACTCAAATATCCACTTATAGCTAGATGTTTCGGAGCGGCAAACATAATTCGATGCTGTCTGTAAGGATAGACATTGGATGGTAATTGGTAAGTGATGTCCTTTCAAGCAGCTGACTTAAATGTATTTCCAAGTCAGCTTTGAACACTTCAGCATGCAATCTGTTCAAGGTGATGTATCCAAGACAAGGAAAGGCTTTATACTGTATGTTAATCCATTTGGCGCCACATCAAGTCAACTAACCCAATGCAGGGATAAAACAAGGTAACACTTTTTTGGTCTATTTTATGTTTGTTGATATTTATTACAAACAAGTGGAAAACCTTTAAGACATTGTAATTTGTAACTACGCTTTACATGTTACAGGGCTTTCTTGCAGAGAAAAAACCTTCACATTTCCAGATGGAAATGTGAAACCGTGTGCAAAGTAAGCTAGTATAGACCTATTACAATACCCTGTATTAAAATTGTATAGTGCATACAAAAATTAGGACATTATGGAAATGAAGAATTTATTCCATTTCAGATTGCAGAGCAACTATTGCTGGGAGAGCAAGTTACTTTTTGATGAGTCGGTATGAAATTAACATTAGCCTGAAAGTTTACCAAAATTGTTGCCATTGCTTCAGGCTCTTAATTGCATGTCTTCAGATGACTTAATGGATCTTTGCCACGCCTATGGGGACAGAGACACCTCAGATGCCCTTGTGGACGATTGGGTAACAAACTTTAAAATCATGTTTAATGTTTGTTTATTCAATGTGCTTATTTTATATTAATGGTGTATGTTCTGTTTTTCAGATTGGATGTACAACCTTCAAACGTTGGTTCCACTGGGTGTGTGTGGGATGGCCCAACACAGAAGCAGTGCTCCTCTGCCCAGCCTGCCAGTGATGCAGACTTTGCTGCACTTTAATAACTTGTATAAATAAACATTAACTGAAAACTCACTGTCTTTGCACAATGGCATTTCGTATTAGACAGCTCTGGTGTATAAATATAATGTATTATATTCAAAATTATGATGTATATATATATATGAATATAACATAATATATTTATACGTATAATCTTTGTTTTGTTTGAAGAAATGTTTGAATAGACACGATATTTCCATGGAAATAATTTACTGCCTTGTTTGCTTTTTCCCCTTTATAAACCGTATTTTTTGTGTAGTAGTAACGCATATGAAACTCGGGTACTGTACTATCAAGGCATGTTGGCCTAGGGGCCACGACCATGGCTTTGGTTGTTTTTTGCTGCAATGGCAACGGGATCTGTCAGTAGGAGCATTACTGCTGACCACAGGTAACTAACAGCTTTATCTACACAGTAAAGCAAAAACTGCATGAATGTTTATGAAGATAATATTCCCAGAATGAGACTCATCCTCTTCCTTCCTCCACCTTATGCAATGTTGTGTACAGGTGTGAAATTAAACAGTAGCATCTGCGGTCTTGATGCACCTCTTAGGCTGTTGAAGCTACTTATTGTAAATCAATTAACACAGACGATAAATGTGTTGGTTACTGAGGTTTAATGCTACTACGGTTTACGCGTATCGTTTACTACTGTTTTTATGTGGTTGTGTCTGCTCTAAATGTTGCAATACCCGTGCACTCTATTACATTAAACGACCTGCTAATCTTCATATTTGTCCTTTCATCTTAGCTCTGCTAGCTTAGCACTAGCTTAACTTCTTCCACAACTTTGTCTCATCGTCTCTCTGAAAGTACATAGTTTTGCTCAGTGCCTTATGTTTGGCTTCTCTGCTGCCCCCTTCAGCAGTAATACTATGTGTTTGTAAGTAATAAGTACATTTGTAGCTCTGGATGTGAGATGGCTTAATTGGAATCTCAGTCTGTTGTGTTTGTTTACGTTTTGTAAGTTACAGCCTTATTCCAAAATAAATTAAATTAATTTATTTCTTCAAAATTCTTCACACAGTACCGCATAATGCCAATGAGAGAATAGATTTTTTAAAATTGTTGCAAATTTATAAAAATACCCATTGTACAGCCATTTTCAGATCTCTCCAGACATGTTCAATGGAATATAGGTCTGGGCTCTGGCTGGGCCACTCAGGGACATTCACAGAGTTGTTGCAGAGCCACTCCATTGATATTTTGGCGGTGTGTTTCAGGTCATTGTCCTGCTGAAGGTAGAACCGTCGCCCCAGTCTGAGGTCAAGAGCACTTTGAAGCAGGTTTTTATCCAGGATGTCTTTGTACATTGCTGCATTCATTTTTCCCCCTATCCTGACCTAACGCCTGGCATCCAAACAGTTAAATTTTAGTCTCATCTACCAGAGAATCTTGTTTCTTATGGTCTGAGAAGGAATGGCTTCCGTCTGGACACTATACTATACAGACTTGATTGGTGTAATGCCGCAGAGAGGGTTGTCCTCCTGGAAAGCTCTCCTCTCACCACAGAAGAAGGCTGGAGCTCAGACAGAGTGACCATTGAGTTATTGGTCACCTCGCTGAGTAAGGCCCTTTTCCCCCAATCAATCTGCTTAGATGGCCAGCCAGCTTTAGGAAGAGTCCTGGGGCCCGTTTCAAGAAGGTGGTTTTGTGGAAACTCTGAGTTTGTTAACCTCGAAATGAGGAAAACTCAGAGTTTTCGGTTTCAGAAAGCGGGGTTATTTAAACCCGTAAAGCGGGGTAAGTTTAAGCCCGTTTCAAGAAGCGAGGTAACCGAAACTCAGAGTCAGTTACTATGGCAACTTACTCTGTGAACCTAACCTGGTCGCGAGCAGGTTTTATTCGGGAAACCCAGATTTTCCTTCGGTCTCCGCCCCTTTTTAAAGTGAACAGTGTTTAAATGCCTCGTTTACGCCGCGAGAGGATTTTAAAGGAGTCATATCATGCTTTTCATTCTAAAAAATATTAGACTTTAATGTCTCAGTAAGGTCTCTGTAAATTTTCATCCCATAAAACCCTTTAGATCGTCCACACTGGCCCTGTCAATGTGTGGTTTTCACTCTCCATCAGCAAACGCTGTGTTTTCTGGGCGTGTCGCAAGCGAAGCTGCTCACCACACCTCTGTGCGGAAGCGCATACCTTTTTTGTTGTTGTTTTTTTTAAATTGGCTCCATGGATACGAGCCACCGCACGGTTAGGATACTATAGGTGGCAGTAGTGCGATATTGAGAATGCAATCCACCGCAATCCTCCACAGAAGAAGAAGACCCACTACAGAACTGCACGACATTAGTCAGCTGGTTCGTAGCGTAGTAGAACCATACGTCTACGATCCCGAATCTGACCCTGAAGCTGAAGAGGAGGCTGTTGAAGTCGCCACATTTCGGCTGATGCAAGATGTGTCTCATTGGTAATGTCGCATTTACTTCAATTTAATTGATTTATGTAATTTGCAAAGCGACTAGCGGTTGCTAATGCGAATGCTAAATGGCGTGTGCAGCTTCAATATTCACAACACGACTTACCTGGAAAACTCTCGTTAATAGAAAACACTACTTTAGCTTACATTATACAAATAAGTTTGAGAGCATAGCTGAAATAATACATTTTACATTTACACATTTCACTGTTTTTGTCTTACTTGTGCTGCTGCTCTGACAATTTTATTTAAAAAATGTGCATTAATATTTAGAGCAATCACTGCATGACCTACCTGGGAACAAAAAGCATTGGTTCAAATTATATATTGAGTATTTTTACTGCTTTTAATTATGTTTTTTGTCATTCATGATAAATTTGACAGTAATATGTCTCTGTATCTAAAGTTGTTACAGGTATCTAGTCTACAGAGGCTAGTGAGCTGGTGCTGAGGATTCCTGGGGTGAAGAATCTGAGTTGCCATCTCTTCATGCTTCTTCATGCTTGGGTTGTAGATGAAGGCAGTTTCCTGATGGATAAAACACTAAAACACTCATAGTATGATTGATGTAGACCACCTGTAGAATAACTCCTTTACCGTTTGAGTAAAAATGTGTTTTTTGTGAGTGCAACACTCATTAAGAATTTTTTAAACTTTATTTATATATAATTTATATGCGTTTTATTTATGGCCGCTTCAATTTTATAGCTTACCATATTAGAAAGAGAAAAACATGTAATTTCAATACTATGATTTCCTAAATAAGTGTTTTCCCTTCAGAAACAGAGTTCAGTGAAATACATAATAGTTAAAGCCAACTTTATTGTAAACCAAAAAAATACACCACTACTCCAAAGCTAGAACAAACTGTTACCTTCACACTCCAATGTGCAATGTATAGGTTACTGAGTTAATTAAGAAGTCTGGGGGTTTGAGGACGAAGGAGAAGCTTTTGCAGGGCCTTGCAGACGAAATGCATGAAAGTAGGGTAAACAGGGAGATGTGGTGATCCTTGTTCTCATCACTATTTGGAAGACTGAGCGGAAGCAGTCCTCTACCAGATGGAAGCTGTGGCTGTCCTCACCATCACCTCATCAAAACAAAAGGTACTGCAATCAGAATTGTAGATTAGTGAAATGTTCATTATTATGTAGGTCAAAACCTTCTCTAATGTAAGAACACACAATACCAGACAAAAAATTAAACCAAACAAGAGGACAGGCCTGTCTGTGCTAAAACAACAGATAAACAGTTGTTACAATTCAAATATAAAATCTAAACAGTATATACCAATTAAAATCTTCTATTACCTATCTTACTGTTGGTACATACAAACTTACATACCTTTACTCCTGAGCTGGGCAGCAGATGTCTGTGTACCAACAGTCTGCAGTGATTTCTCTGTTTGACAGCCTCCTTGCATGTGGGCAACTGGGATTTGCCCTCCTACAGTATAGAAAAGACTGTTACATTTACTGTAAATTGTATTGGTCCTACAAGTATAATGGCTATAGTACAAGCTATCGGTAACTGACCAGATAAGCAGCAGGTATTGTAGAGATGTGACTAATTAGCAACTAAGCTTGAAACACAACACAGTAATCATTCCAACTAATCATGTTAGAATTTGATAGAACAATGACATAACCCCAAATCACAAGTTGATTTAGGCTGGACAGGACGGGGTAATAAACATAACCGCGTTCATCTGCAGGTTCTTTTTGTAGCGATCGACCAGCTATAGCTCTAAAGTGCAAAGGCCTAAAGGCATGCTAACGGCTAACGCAACACAAACAGGAGCGGCAGCACGTCAACAGGACAAAAGCTCGATCCACCGCTTCCTGCCTGTCGCCGATCGAAGGCCCATCGCTATTAGCTGTTCCCCACACAGGTGTGTGATTGCACCAACTCAGAGTAGCACATTTGAAAGGGACAAAGGCTCGGTTGACTCACTGTAGCCGTTAGCGACGCTAGCGATTAGCTTGTCTCACATGTGGGTTACTGCATTTTAAACAGACCCAACTAACATATTTAGATATCACAAGTATCAAGCACAAACTTACTACAGCGAGCTAGATCCACCGCTTCCTGTCTGTCACCGCTGGAAGGGCGATAACGATCAGCTGTTCCCCGCAGGTGTATGTGATTACAGAAAAAGGACAGACGCTAGACCCACCGCTCCCTGCCTGTAGCCGCTCGATGCCGTTAGTCATTAGCTTTTCTCCACACAGGTGTGTGGCTGCAGGAGCCCACATGAGCACATTTGAAGGGGACAAAGGCTCGGTCGAATGGCTGTAGCCGTTAGCATAGCTAGCTAGTAACTTGCCCCACACATAGGTTACTACATTTAAACGGACAAACTAACATTTTAAAACATTATAAATATCAAGCATGTACTTACTTCAGTGAGTGGATGACGGACTTTAGGAATAGGTCCTTTTTTTCCAACAGGAGCCGTGAAACAAATCCAGCATTGTACGCACCCTCGTTTGAAATGCACGTACGTATAAATGCTGAGGCAGTGTTTCTGGCACCGGTCCGTTAAAAATAAAAGTGACCCACAAATCCTCACTTGTTGATCCCTTGGTAAAGTGAAGAGACTTTGGTGTTGGTTAGAACACCCAAGAACCGAACTATTTCTACGGGAGGACTTGGGCGCGGCCGTGCTGGTCTGTTCACGGTGAGTGAGAGGGGGGAAATGGGCGGAAGTCCAGTTTTGGTTCGGGATCATTGTGGGGGTGGTGGTTCAGGATTTGCAAGGAGAACTTTCAACCAGTGTGACGACAACTGGGACACGGCCTCAGAGTAGGTCGTGGCTGTTTTCATTGGATGAGAAAATTTACGTTTTCAAAATGTGAAAAAAGCAGGAAATGCATTTCTACCGTGCTCAGTGTGTGTATATGTGACCCATAGAGTCATAGGGACGCTCCAAAATGTCTAAAAAGTGGATTTTGCATGATATGGGCCCTTTAACGCCACAAGTTAATTTTCTGTCATATCGCCGTGCTTATTTATTTTAGCGGTACCGTTTTTATCGAGACTCCATACATACAATAATAATCTTATTCACCCATACGTCAAACACCCATCACCCATCGTGGCCGTGCTTTTACATCCGAACAAATTCTTTGTGTTGCGTTACGTTTTTTTTTTTTTTTGCAAACGGTAGTTTTCTTTATAACATTGGAGATGCTGAGCACATTAGTGAAGTCACTGTATGTAGAAAAGGTCGACCTCAGGCGCTTTCCTTGACACAAACTCCTTAAAGCCATTAAAGAGGAGTTTCACAGGATTGCAGGTATGTGGTAATTAATTTTTTTCATTGAGGCTAATGTGAAAAATGATGATCAGTTATTAATATCTTGCTGTGATCTGAAATAAACTGATAAATGTGCAGGTTCACTGACTACTCTAATGGTCACTGTAACTGACATTACATTGTTTACATCACCAAGATCATATGTGATGTTGCACATATCATAAACGTGAACTCATGAATATATAGTGAGTCAACCCTAAGTAACAGGCTGCACTGTGGTAAGTACATGTATGTCCTATACACTTATTTCAATGCATGCAATCACACTCACAGGAACACTTCTATGCAGCACTAAAGTAATGTGAACTTTCTTCTGGGAGAGATTGACGGCTTTCTGCTGGAGATAGGGGTTAATGCCAGCCCACACTACTGACCCCTCACCCAGAACCTGAAGCAGGCCCCCAGCAGCGCTTTAATGTGGCCCTGCAGAACAAGAGTCCGGGTGGAAATGACCATGGGCCTGTTAAAAGCACGTCTTCAGTGCCTACGTCACCTCAGGGAAACACCTGAGAGGCCTGTGACATTAATGTGACATGTGTTGTTCTCCACATTATTGCAATTATTAGAGGGGAGCAACACCCTGCCCTACAAATACAAGACCCTGAAGAGACTCCTTCCATCACAGTAATCTGCAGAGTGGATGGACAGATTTGCTTTAATGTCTTAATCAACCATCACCACCACCACCAATAAAAGAAACTGAATAGATGTAAATCATAATTTATTTGTTTTTTTTCATTTCCTACAAATAAAAAGGCAATTGTTACATTTTATAATTCTTCCAATAATTCATACAATTCACCTTTAACTATACACTCATCTCCAGCTTGTGTTTGGGAATTTCAATTTCTAGATCTGGCTTTTCAATCTTGTGGTACAAGTATAACATTTCCTTGAGATTTAGTTTATACAACTCAATAACCGGTAACTTAAAATACAAAAAGATTTAGAGTTACATGACATCTTGACATGACATGTTCCTCATTACTCTTACAGAATTGAACTCTGGCATTTACTGAACATCACTGAACTGTGTGCATCTGTGCAGCAGAATGTGACTGACCTCCTCCTGCTGTTCTTCCACACTCTGGGGCAGAGGGGAGATAATAAAGTCAAGTTACATCATTTAGGCTACGCAACACAAACATCAGAAATCATGTGCTGTGTCTTCCATCTTCTTAACCGCTTACTCCCTAGTGCGGGGTCACGGGTGGTGCTGGAGCCTATCCCAGCTGGCTACGGGCGAGAGGCAGGGTACACCCTGGATGGGTCGCCAGTCCATCACAGGGCAACACATAGACAAACAACCATTCACTCACACACTCACACCTACGGGCAATGGAGAGAAGCCAATCAACCTAATGCACGTCTTTGGACTGTGGGAGGAAGCCGGAGAACCCGGAGAGAACCCACGCAGACACGGGGAGAACGTGCAAACTCCACACAGAAAGGCACCAGGGCCGCCTCCGGGAATCGAACCCAGAACCTTCTTGCTGTGAGGCGACAGTGCTACCCACCGCACCACCATGCCGCCCTGTGCTGTGTATAAACTGTATTAATATTACACTTTATAATACTGCTTATCATAATTTAAGCTTTATTTAGTAGTATACTTACAACATCCTGGGCTTCTGTTGTGATAGGAGGATTCATATATTACCATCAGAATCTGTTAAGACCAACAAAGAACCCAACCCAGACTCTAAGAAAATAATATATCAAAAGTAGCCTATGTAAAAAAATCTAATATATAGGTAGGCCTCTTACATTTTACAAATGCACTTGTATCCTGGGGAGTGACTGGTTCTGATGAACTCCCTCCAGGAATTCCTTCAGCCTCTGCTTTCCAGTGTTCATGCCAAGGGCCTTCTCCTCTGCATGCATCAATGGTGGTGGTGCAGGTCCTCCACCAGTTGTTCCAGCCTCTGCCTTCCTTCTGTTGGCTGAGTAGAAGTCAAATGATTTAACTGTGTGAAAACATTACAGCCATGTTGACAATGCTGCTGCACTGCTATACTCTGCATGCTATTTAGTTATTTAATATGTCAAATGTTGTCAGGAAGTAGTCAGGTGGTTGTTATGGGAAAAATTGTCTCTTCCTTATTTCTATGTCTCTTCCTTACTTCTATGCAGTTATTATATGATTTATGACTTATGTTCTGCAACTAATATCTTATGTTTTGTCTTACTGTATGCATTTGACATTTCACCTAGATTGTTCAATGGTTGTCTCTGCCTGATAGACTCTCAACTCTAGCTCTAAACCCAAAGTCGGGGAGTTGTGTCTCTGTCTGTTGAGACTTGGTGCTCCTTTCTCACAGATAGTTGGACGTCAGCGATGCAGGTGTGAGAATGTAAATATCTTCACACACACTGCGACAGGAAGGAGATGGTGCATGTCATTTGATTGGGTTAGAAAGACATTCCACCCTAGACGGACAGAGAAGCTAAAAGGCAGAAGCAGCTTGAGGATCGTGGGCTCTTTGCATCACACATTCGTGGTGTGTGCAATGATCTCCCCAGCTGGTTTTTGGTTTGTTGATGTGCACGATCAACATCCATGCTTTTTATTTGCTTTCCCCATTATTTTTATTTTCTTTATTATTTCAATAAATCGCACAAAAGGACAACTCTCTCTCATCTACTTCTTTATGGAAAATTTCCACCACAGAAATTGGCGTTGTCGGCAGGATCCCGCTGCAGGTCGTCTGGACGGTGTGACCAGGGACGATAGTCCTGAGGACTAGGGTCGCTCAGCCTCCAAACCTCTACAGACATTCAGAGCTGGGAGGACTGCTCACCCGTCTGGATCGCCTCTGACGAGATCCACGAACTCAGATTCAAACTCGAATCCTAATTTGGCTCGGCTCGGTGAGAGAGATTCCTTTGATTCGGGAAAAAACAAAAAGATTGGAACTTTTATTTTTAATTTAGCTGAAACATTTCAATTGGTTGAAAAAAAAAAGAAAAAGAAAAGAAATCTTCTATTTGGTTGAAACACTAAATTTGATTAGGAAAATTAATTAGATCGAGAAAAAATAAAATAAAATCCCAATAATACATGTTATTAATTAGGTGAAAGTCTGCTCTGGGTGGTGAGACGTCGGTTGCTAAGGGTTGGCTCGTGGAACCGAGCTTCCGTCTGTACTGAGGATACAGACATGATTTTTGATCTGTGCGTGGTCCACACGTGGGGGACTGAGTATAAAAGACGGCTTCTAAAAGATGGAGCGCGTTCGCAGAGTGAAGTATTTTCAAGATACGAGGGACCCGGGCCTAGAGGGGCCTAACGTTGAGGAAATACTTCGTGAAAGGCTCTGTCGCCAGATCAGGTTGGTTCCCTTTTTACGGAGACGTCCGATAAAAAGGCATTTTGGGAAGGTTCCGGCCGGAACACACAAAAAATCTAAGGCAGGAAACCGCTGGACTCTGAAAGACGGGTTCGGGGCAATTTGAGTCTTCACCACCAGACAGAAACCGTACTAAACTAAAGGTAATTAAAAGTAATTACTGTCCTAGTCGGACAGAGAAGCTAAAAGGCAGAAGCAGCTTGAGGATCGTGGGCTCTTTGCATCACACATTCGTGGTGTGTGCACTGATCTCCCCAGCTGGTTTTTGGTTTGTTGATGTGCACGATCAACATCCATGCTTTTTATTTGCTTTCCCCATTATTTTTGTTTTCTTTATTATTTCAATAAATCGCACAAAAGGACAACTCTCTCTCATCTACTTCTTTATGGAAAATTTCCACCACAGTGGTCTACACCCATGATATGATGGTGCCTTTTACCTGTTTGAATTATGTTTTTATATTTAATTTTTAGCCACGTTCTTTTATGCCTGCAGGATTGCGCCTACGTAAAAACTTAAAATTAAATTTATTTATTATTACGTGTTTTGGGTAACTTTTAAAAACCTAATTAGATGTAATAATTGCTCTCCATAAAACGTATTGGATTATTGAATTATCATTATTTTACAAATCCCACATCAACCACAACAGGAATTTTAAAAATGCATAGACATAACACTGCACTTTTAATTCCTACAAACATCGGTATTTTATGCAATTACTGAAGTAACTCCTTAGATGAGTGAAAAATTACTTTACAAGTCCTTACTTTACGAGTGAAATATAACAACAATACTAAAATTATTTTACATTTATTTATGATTAAAATGTAAACTTACGCATTGACTCGAGCAGCTATTTTCTTCCAAGCTAATTCTTTCTCTTTCGCCGCTGCAGCCGTGTTGCTTTTTCTACGGATTATAGACTCGTAGTCGCTATTTGCTTGAGGTATCGTATCCATTTCCGGACGTCTTTTGTTGTCCTGTTGCCATGGTGACTCATAATATCTTCACTCCATTGATCAGGGCTTTGGCGCTTAACTCTGAGTCAGACAACTCAGAGTTGCTTAAACCAACTCTTTTCAGCTGTTCTGGAACCGAAAACTCCAGGTTTGCAAACTCAGACTAAATCAACCTAGAGTTTCATTTTAACTCAGAGTTTGTTAAACCTCCTTCTTGAAACGTGCTCATTGGAACTTTCAGAGCAACAGAAATTGTTCTGTGACCTTCCCCAGCCTTGTGCCCCAATACAATACTTTCTCGGAGGTCTAGAGGCAATTCCTTTGTCTTCATACTTGATTTGCTCTTTGACGTGCACTGTCAACACTGGGACCTTATATAGACAGGTGTGTGCCTTTTCAAATCATGCCCAATCAACTGAATTTGAATGATTTCCAATTAAGCTGCTAAAACATCTGAAGAATGATCAGCGAAAACAGATTGTTCCTGAGCTCAATTTAGAGCTTCACAGCAAAGGCTGTGAATACTTATATACATGTGTTCTTTCAGTTTTTAAATTTTTAATAAATTCGCAACAATTTCCAAAATCCTTTCTGTCATTTTCATAATGGGGTATTTTGTGTAGATTTTGTTTTGAGAAAATAAATAAATTAAATTCATTTTGAAATAAGGCTGTAATATAAAAATTGTGGAAAAAGTGAAGCAGTGAAGAAGTGAGACTATGAATATATTCCACATGCACTGTAATAGGCACCCTACCCCTTGAGAGTGGAGCCCAGGTTGCAGAGTCGTAGTCTTTTCATGTGAAGACAACTGATTTGTTCTAAATATAAAAACTACAAAAGACAGTTTGCAAATATACAATAACACTCTTATCTAACAAAGATGTGTGTACTTTTACTGCATAATGTAGGATATATTAGTAGTTTAATGTGGCACAAAAACAGTATTAGTTATCAACTTTGATAATGAATAAAGTGACTTTGGTCCATAATGCCAGACCCACATAATCATAATATTTCATTATTAAATGTAGGACACATGTCCTATCTCTGTATTTTTACTGTAGAGTTTCACTGATTTATCAATATTTATTACTAGGCATTCTATAGAGTCCCCCCTCACACACACACACACATACACACACACACACACACACACATATGGGGTGCCAAATGTAAAAGTAGCACCTATAACTAGTTTTCTCACATTTAACTAAATTACACAACATGTTTTCTCACATTTAGTTAAATGTGCAAAAGTCTAAATGTAAATGTTAAATATAAATGTAAATGTTAAATGTAAATGTTAAATGTTAAATGTAAATGTTAAATGTAAGTGTTAAATGTTAAATGTAAATGTTAAATGTAAATGTTAAATGTTTGCCGAGTGTAAAACTGAATATTCATGAATGGGCAAGTAGACTCCATCCCTACCCTCAAACAACGCTGGTCTAAGATCAGTGACGCGGACTCAAACACGTCAAACAGTACGCATAGCTCCGCCCACATCTGACTCTGGATCGGTGCACGGAAATACTGGAGAGAAGCCTGAAGTCGAAGCCATCATGGCCGCCAGCTCCGACTCCCTCCCGTTGGGGGAGATTGAACGGGCTGTAACGGCAGGTGTGCGGGCTGAGGCTCCGCTTCAAACTGCCGTTCTGTCGTAAACACCATTAATGAGGAGTCAAGTAGGTTTAAAAAGAATATTTCTGTGGCGCCGGTGGAAAATTAGTTGGCTAACTATACTAGCTAGCCGAAGTTACGTCCAGGCTAAAAACAAAAGTTTCCAGATCAGATGTGGGCGGGGTTTGCGCGCACTGTTTGAGGTGATTGAGTTCGCGTCTCTGATCTGAGACCAGCGCTGTTTGAGGGTAGGGGTGGAGTCTACTTTCCCATTCATGAATATTCAGTTTTACACTCAAACATTTAACATTTACATTTAACATTTACATTTAACATTTAACATTTACATTTAACATTTACATTTAACATTTAACATTTACATTTAGACTTTTGCACATTTAACTAAATGTGAGAAATCATGTTGTGTCATTTAGTTAAATGTGAGAAAACTAGTTATAGGTTCTCCTTTTACATTTGGCACCCCATACACACACACACTAAGGTATATAAATATACATATATTTCATTTAAAATATGTTCATTGGCTACAATTTGTCATGAACGGGAAACTCTGGAGTGAAATGCACAGCACAGGCGAAGGTGTCAGGTTCAGCAGGCTTTAATGTCGTGGTCAGTCATGGTAAATGTTGTGTTGTGGTAAAGACCAGGATAATGACATAGATATAGGCTGCAGATGGAGCTGTGACCCGGTGTAAAGTTGAACATAACATAATAGAAACTAACAGGAAGTGGCAAAAATAAAATCGGAAATTAGACTGGATTCGACTTATTGAGCATGAACTGTGACACAATTAACTAGCTATCTTTATGTGAGATTTTAAGTTGTATAGGCCTTAAACCTTGTGTTCTTGTCTATGGCAACCTTCATGGCAATGGAGTCTAAAAAAATTTCAATAATATTATATACAACAATAATATACGGGGCTGATGAGCCTGAAATGCACAGGCTGATTACTAAAACGGAACAGGTGGTGGAACGTATGACTGACTGTCAGGAACAAAACAGGAGATGTCAAAATAATACAGGAAATGGCAACCAAAAGTCCAAACTGTGACAGAAAACCCCCCAAGGGCAAATTCCAGGGCGCCCAAAATGCCACAAAAACACAAACAGCGTGGGCGTAGGGAGGACCGGAGGCGGGCCAGAAAACATAAACAAGACTGCACAAAACACATGAGTCCAAACCTAAGTCCGAGACATGAGTGAGTGGCACAGGGTCCAAATCATCCTCTCAGGGACAGACAAGGCAGAGTCACGGTCAAGACAGCAGGCAAAAACATGGTACATGATCAGACTTACTGGGAAACGCTAGAGAGGTGTCACAGGTGTATGAGCAAACAATCTGAAGGAGAACTGAGGTAAGGACTGTTGACTAGTGACCAATTGCAGAGACTGATTACTAATACGGAACAGGTGGTGGAACTGGCAGTGGTGAGTGACTGGCAGGGACAAAAACAGGAGGTGTCAAATTAAACCAGGAAACGGCAACCAAAAGTCCAGACTGTGACATTCACAATCATGAGATTCCTTCACCTGTGTTTAACATCTTAGTATTTAAGTTCCTTGTTTGAGTCTGTAGCTGCACAGATCCACAATGATGGCCACGCATCGTACTGATGTTTTTGACGCTCTTTATTTACGCTTCTTCATCATCAGACACCGTGAAAACTACAACAATAGAATGAAATATATGCTTTGAACATGTACACGACAAATTGCATCGACAACATTAAGCCACAATTACCGTGTGCGCCTCTGGGATCGTGCGCAGAATTACCAGCAGTTAGCGTCTTTCCTTTGCCCTCATGCTACTGACCCACAATGCTCCTCGCAAACTCCCGCCAGTGACCCGTACATCAAAATAAAGGCTTGGACATACTTTCAAAATAAGAACATTTTGTTTCAGGAAATAATTTAAATTAAATATGTCTCTGTGACACTTACACTCCCACCAAATTACTAAGATTTCTGACAGCCCTTTGCACAATCTAGTAATTTCAGATCATCACATATATTGAAAACATTTTTTACAAATGTGTTAAATCAGGAGTAATTCTTTAAACTCCTAGACTACAGTATGTTACAGATGTGTCTCCATTCAGTTATTCTCCACCAGCACAACTAATTTGTGTATGGGGCTTTCAAGAATAGAGGGACCCTTGGGTCTTTGACCCTTCTGTCCTAACTCTTTATTTCCTACGTGAACTCTGACCTTCCGCACCAGACCATCTTCATCTGTACATACGTCAAGAACTCTTCCGAGTCTCCAGTCATTACGCAGAACGCCTTCCTCCTTCATAATAACAACATCTCCAACCTTCACATTCCGCTTTGGAGAGTGCCAGCGCTGTCTGAGGGTGAGGCTTGCCAGATATTCTTTCCTCCATCTGCACCAGAATTGCTCTGTCAAGTACTGAACTCTACGCCATCGTTTCCTGGCGTATAGATCTTCACTCTCAAATTTTCCTGGTAGAGGCAGTGGGATAGATGCCTTCATGGTGAGTAAGTGGTTTGGGGTAAGTGGCTCTAAGCCTTTGGGATCATTGATATTATCAACAGTGAGTGGACGACTATTCACGATTGACATGGCTTCATATAGGAAAGTCCTTAAGGAAGCATCATTCAATCTTCCAGCACTCTGAGAGAGGGCCCTGCTCAGGACGCTCCTAACAGACCTAATCTGCTGTTCCCATGCACCTCCCATGTGACTGGCATCAGGTACATTCATAGTAAAATCACATTGGTTTTCTGCTAGGTAAGCTGTGACCTTGTCTTTGTCTATCTCGTGCAGAGCCTTTGTTAATTCATTTCTTGCCCCAACAAAATTTGTCCCTTGATCAGATCTAATTTGTCTCACACTTCCACAAATTGCTATGAAACAGCGTAAAGCATTTATGAAAGCGTCGGTTGACAGATCTCCCACCATTTCAATGTGCACTGCTCTGGAGGATAAGCAGGTGAATATTAGGCCATACCTCTTATGCTCTTTACGACCCTGTTTAGTGTAGAATGGACCAAAACAATCCATACCACAATAAGAAAACGGTGGAGAAGGGTTGACTCGTGCAGCAGGTAGATCTGCCATTTTTTGCATCTCTGTAGGCCTTCGAGCTCTTCTGCATTTAATACACTGGTTGATGTAGTTTGCTACAACCTTGCTGCCCCCAACAATCCAGTAACCATTTGCTCTCAGTTCATTGAGGGTTTGCCCTTTGCCTTGGTGCTGGGTTTTCTCATGACAGTAGCCTAAGATGAGGCGGGTTACCACACCATTTCTTGGTAGAATCACTGGATGCCTCACGTCCAAAGGTAAGGCAGCCTTTCTCAGTCGACCTCCCACCCTTAGCACACCATCTTCTAAGACAGGATCAAGCTGAAACAGTTTGTGGTTCTGTGGAAGTTTTCTGTGTCTTGTTTCAAGTATTTGCATTTCCTCTTTGAAGATATCTTTCTGCGCTAGTTTGATCAGTGCCAAACCAGCTTTCCTTCTGTCTTCAACAGTGACAGGTTCTGTAGGTTTTAATCCCTTTGCTAGTTTCTGGATCCGAACAACAACATTTATTGCTGTATGCCATTTCGAGAACCGTTCAAACCTCTCTATAAACCTGTCCTCCTTTTCAGCTTGTGTTTGCAGTGTCTGTATTGTCTTGACTTCGGGATCCCCTATCAGAATCTTTGGAGTAGATTTTGGCATGACAATTTCTCTCTCCCATAGGAACTTGGGACCAGTGAACCAACTCGAGTTCATCAACTCTTCCACCTTAAGCCCTCTGGAGGCGTGATCCGCTGGGTTCTTATCAGTCTCGACGTAGTACCACTGTGCAGGATTAGTGGTCTCTCTGATTCGTTGAACGCGATTTGCTACAAACACATGGAATCTCTTCGCTTCATTGTTAATGTAGCCTAAGACCACCTGGGAATCTGTCCAAAAGTATTCCTCGTCAATTTTGAGCTCCAACTCCTCCCTCAACATGCTGCTAACTGCTGCAGAAACCACTGCTGCAGTTAATTCCAACCTTGGTATAGTTACAATCTTGGTGGGTGCCACCCTGGCTTTACCAATGACTAAGGAGCAATGCACCCTGTCTCCACTCACTACTCTCATGTAAGAGCACTGACCATATCCATGGCTACTTGCATCTGAGAAGTGATGTAGTTCAACTCTCAGAACCTTGCTAGGGTCTTCCAAAACAAGGCATCTTGGGATTTGGAGTTGTTGTAGCTTCTTAAGGTCGTTAAGCCAACTGTCCCATTGTGGCTTTAATTCTGTAGGGAGTGGTTCATCCCATCCAATGCCCCTTTGACACATCTCCTGTAGTACTTGCTTTCCCAGCAGAAGAAAGGGGGCCAGGAAGCCAAGTGGATCAAACATTGAGGCTACAGTTGATAGAATCCCACGTCGAGTTGTTGGCTTTTCATCTAGAGCAACCTTGAAGGAGAACGTGTCACTCTTCACATTCCACCTTATTCCCAGCACAGTTTGTATTGGTAGTTCATTATAGCTGAGATCTACATCGTTAAGTTCTTGTTTAGCTCGTTTAGTGTCAGGGACAGACTCCAAGACTTCTCTGCTGTTGGAGATGAACTTGTGAAGATGTAATTTCCCCCTTGAACACACGTCTTGTACTTCTCCAACAAGTCGGATGGCTGCTTCCACAGAATCTACGCTGATGAGGCCATCATCAACATAAAAAATCTTTCTGATAAAATTGGCTGCTGCAGGATACTCGTTTTCATTCTGACTGGCCAGATACTTCATTCCGTAATTCGCACAACCAGGAGAAGATGTTGCCCCAAAAAGATGAACTTTCATCCGATATTCCTTTGGTTCTAAACTTGTATCGCCATTTTCCCACCACAAAAAACGTAAGTAGTCTCTGTCGTCTTGGCTTACATGAAATCTGTGAAACATCTTTTCTACATCACAGATGACTGCAATTGGATGTTTGCGGAATCTGCAGAGCACTCCTGTGAGCCCATTGGTGAGATCAGGTCCAGCTAACAGGTGATCATTCAGAGCTGTGCCTTCAAATTTGGCTGAACAGTCAAAAACAACTCTGATTTTGTCTGGCTTTCGAGGATGATATACCCCATGATGAGGAATATACCACACGTTTCCTCTTTTGGGTTGGTTTTCAGCTCTTTCTGCATCACTGTCTTTAAATACACCTTCCAGGAATTTAACATAGTCAGTCTTAAGTTTGGGATTTTTCTCGAATTTTCTCTTCAGATATTTAAGCCTTACCTGGGCTAGAAGTTTGTTTTCTGGTAATTGTGGGCGTGTCTTAAATGGGAGAGGCATTTCAAGGTGCCCATCAGCGTTCTGGCGTATTCCTTCATTTAGTAAATGTGTGAAATGAATGTCCTCTTGGGATACACATTTTTCGCCTGGGTTTGTGTCCTTGAAGTCCGATTCAAGGGCTCTGATGACAATAGTTGGTGTTAGTGGTGGAAGTTCTTTAACAGCCACACGATGGCACAAACCTGTCACCTCAGTCAACTTTGCTGTTTGTGGTGAGCTGCCGACCACACTCCAGCCTAGATCGGTTTGAATGGCATATGGCTCATTGTCGCCTCCCGTGATGACACGTCGTGGTGCTAATGCTCTGGAGCAATCATAACCGATCAGGAGTCTGACCTTACAATCCATCAACTCTGGGATTTCGTGTGCTATAGGGATCAGGTGTTTCCACCTTTTGGCTGTTTCAGAGGTGGGAATGTGGGATGGCTCGAGAGGGATGAAGTCTCTAGTACAGGCAGGTGGTAAGTTGATAAAGCTTTGGGAGTTGAAAGCTCTTACTCTAAGCTCACTAACCCTTTCACTATGGACAAGGGAGTCTCTGCCCATCATAGTGGTAAGTTTCAACTTCACTGGCTGCGAACGTGCACCTATACTCTGGCATACCTCTTGGTCTACAAATACTACTTTGTGTATCCAGTAGGGCATACACTAAGGTCTCTGTTTCAGGAGTGGTGGTTGTAGAGAGCCATACAGGTACTATCATTGATGTACTCCCACCATCGCTTCTGTCCACACAGCAGGAAAGAGACGACATTTTCTCATTTGACTGCGTAGCCTGAGATGGCATGTCTGCTGCAGGGCGATTTTCGTGAAGTGCTGTTGGATGACGCTTCTTACATAATATACAAGTGGCCTTTTTCTGGCAATCCTTTGAATTATGCCCTCTTCTAAGACAGCCGAAGCACAATTTGTTGTCTAGTATGAACTTTCTTTTGTTGTTTGTGGACTGACTGGCAAATATCTGGCATTTGTGGATGTAGTGGCTTTCTCCACAGTACACACATGCGATTTGATGTGGAGCGTTTGTCCATTTGGATTCATCTGGATCCTTTGAGCTGCTCTCCGCCATGGCAGATGGTTTCATCGCTGTATTTGATTTGTCTGGCGCTTCTAGATTCGTAATGAAGACATTAGCCTTTTGGCGCTTGCCATCTTTGAGGGGTCTTTCTTCACTGGATCTCAAGGCAGAAAAGGATGTTACAGGATTACATGCGATTTCTGCTTCTTGTGCCAGGAAGTCAGCAAACTCCTTAAAGCTTGGGTAATCTTCTGTTCGTCGTAGCTGTTCTGTGACATGACCATTCCACCGAGAGGTCACCCAGTCAGGGAGTTTTTGTAGCATCCTCTGATTCTCTTCACAGTCATTTAAAACTTGAAGTCCCTTAACATGTGGAATGGCGTTGCTGCACGTTGTCAGAAAATCACTGAACTGTCTAAGCTTAACTGATTCCCTGGATCCAATTTTTGGCCAGCTACTTAATTTCTCTCTAAATGCACGTTGAATGATAAAGGAGTGACCGTACCGAGCGTTCAATGTCTCCCATGCTCGTTCATAAGCTTCACTATCCTTTCTGCAAAAGGTTCCTTCAAGTACAGACTGTGCTTCACTACCTATGTATTTCTGAAGGTAGAACAACCTGTCAGCTGGATTTGTACATCGCCGCTCTATCAAAGTCTTGAAACTTGTGCTCCACTGCACGAACTTGAGTGGGTCTCCTGTAAAGATAGTTGGCTCAGGTGCCGGAAGTCTGGTCAAAACCACAGAGTCGCGTAGAGCTTGAAGTAGTGACTCTCCATTGTTTGTGATACTTGTTCCTTCTTTACTTTCTTTATTTGGGACTGCAGGACAACTGGTCACCTCACAGTGGGTTGTTCTGTTTTCATAACACTTCTCATTTGAATCAGCCTCAGAGTATGCCTTTAGTTTTGCAGCTATTACTTCAAGATCTCTTTGATTTTCTAGCCTTTTAAGCTCTTGTCTTTGTGCTTTGTGCTTTAAGCTCTTGTCTTTGTGCAGCGATTGCTAGATTTGGATCTCATAGTCCCAAATATTGACTCTGCATACTCCCTGTCAAGCACCATGTGAAGCCTTGCATTTTCTGCACTTGCATCAAACTCATCTTGTCCAACTTCACTCATGCGTACTTTCATTAAGCCCATTAAATCTGTTGTAACTGCTGTGCAGGAGTCCATTTTTCTACGAATATCAGTAGAAGGTGCTAAATGAGATCTTATACCTTCATAAGAGTCTCTAACTCGTGTCTCTAACTCTTCAATGGCATCCATCAAGTTACTTAAATCATGATCAGAGCACTCTTCCTTAAGATTCATACGTGCTGCTCTAACTTGCTCTTTCCAGCTTTCATATAGCTTGATGAATTTTCTTTCTCCTTGGTTAGTCTCTTGTTGCTTTAATTCCAGCATCTTTGGGGTTAACTTCCTTTCTCCTGCGGACTTCCTACATTCAGCTTGTGGAGGCTCCTGCAGCTCAACAAGACCATTATCTTGTTGTGTTTCTCTGTCAACTGACATTTTGCAAAATGCTGTATCTCTATTTGGATATAATTTGAAGAAATTAAACCACTACACGTTCTTTTAAGTGTAAACAGAGTATAGAGACAGACTACTTTCTCTCTCTCTTTTCACTCTCTCCTTAACAAAAAAGGCATTCTTATCAACACACTCTACAAATACTTATTTGTGTATTTAAGAATGTTCATAATGTTGCACTGCAACAACGGGTAAGTCAGACCTGATACCTTTGGAAGTGCCAGAGCCTACCGCTGGAAGTCCACAGTTAAATCAACAAGTTTACACTCCGCAGCCACTAGGAAGGATATCGTAATGTTGCCCTCTTGTGGTGGATTCCGACGTTGTCAACCATGCAACGTCAGGTGTCCAGGCGCGAGTCGGTGAACCTCTTCTATGACATTTTTCACGGATGTTCACGGCTCCAGCGACCAGGCTTCCTCTTCTGACGGAGCGCGTCTCTTAGCGTTGTACTGTCGGCCGAGTTGGCGGTACGTTTTCACTGTAGCTGCACAGATCCACAATGATGGCCACGCATCGTACTGATGTCTTTGACGCTCTTTATTTACGCTTCTTCATCATCAGACACCGTGAAAACTACAACAATAGAATGAAATATATGCTTTGAACATGTACACGACAAATTGCATCGACAACATTAAGCCACAATTACCGTGTGCGCCTCTGGGATCGTGCGCAGAATTACCAGCAGTTAGCGTCTCTCCTTTGCCCTCATGCTACTGACCCACAATGCTCCTCGCAAACTCCCGCCAGTGACCCGTACATCAAAATAAAGGCTTGGACATACTTTCAAAATAAGAACATTTTGTTTCAGGAAATAATTTAAATTAAATATGTCTCTGTGACACTTACAGAGTCTCCCTCATCCATGATGCCTGATGTGTGTAGTGGATGTCTGTTGTTACTGTTGTGTACTGTCTTTGTCTTTGCTTATTAATTATGTTGCCTTAGGTGAAACATTGTTATCTCCTAGGCTGTGTTAGTTCACCGTACCCTCATATTTCTATGTGCTCTGCTGTAGTGTTCAGTGTCCAACATCTTAACTAGTAGGAGGAAACCCAAAATGTGCAGTCCTCAAATGAGGATGCAGGGACTCTAGAGGTTAGGACACACATGTTGATGATTTCTATTAATCGATTGTTACAATTCAGCAATCTAGCACAGGGGTTTCAAGCCAGTAACCTTTGTGCCGGTCCAATGCCCAGATAAATGGAGAGGGTTGGATCAGGATGGGCATCCGGCATAAAACTTGCCAAAAGCAACCATGCGAATTGTCCACTTTCATATTGGATGAACATTGAATGCCACAGATGCTGTTAACCTACAGGGTGTCGGTGGAAATTGGACTGGTCAAAGAAGGAGAAGGATTTGTGGACAGAGAGAGAAGAGGAAAGGCAGGATAGATCTGAGAATAGGGACACTTAAAGTTGGCACAATGAAAGAGAAAGCCAGTGATCTGGCAGACGTGATGGAGAGAAGGAAGGTAGATGTACTGTGTGTGCAGGAGATGACGTGGAAGCACAGCAAAGCACGGAGTGGATGAGGATACAAACTGTTCTACCATGGTGTAGATAGGACGAGAAAAGGGGTAGGAGTGATCCTGAAGGGCAAGTTTGTGAACAGTGTTCTAGAGGTGAAAAGAGTCTAAGAAAGGGTGATGAGCCTGAAGCTAGAAATCGAAGGGGTGATGGTGAATGTAGTCAGTGGGTACCCTCCGCAAATAGCTGGAGAAGAAGCTGAGGGGAACAGAGGTGATGAGGAGGTGTTGGGAAGGTTTGGTGTAAAGTGTCACAGTTTTTGGTCCTGCTCCTTGTTATATTTTGCAGTCCTTCCTTTCGGTAATGTCTGTCCTTTCTCTGGTTTTATTTTGAAGGACTCACGGTCACGTCTTGGTTTCACTTCCACTTTTACAGTATGTTGAAAGGACTTCCTGCTAAACGTCATATCACAGCTGTTCCCTGCCAGTACTGGTTCTCATTACTCACACCTGCAGCTCATCTGTAATCAGGTCACCTAGCATTTAAGCACCACCTCTCACCCCAGTACCTTGCCAGATTGTTAGATCGTGTTTGCTGCACCAGCCTGCCCAGCTCCATGTTTACTCCGCTGGGAAGACTTCCTGCACTCGTGCGGTCCGCCGTCTCATGCCCCCGTTCTCGCCACAGAATCACAGACAGTACCAGTCCAGTCGTGTCCCGCTCAGGTTCCAGCCCAGTCGTGCTCTGCTCAGTTTCCAGCCCAGCCGTGCTCTGCTCAGTTTCCAGCCCCAGTTCAGTCATGCTCTGTTCAGGCTCCCACCCCAGTTCAGTCGTGCTCCGTTCAGGCTTCCGCCCCAGTTCAGTCGTGCTCCGTTCAGGCTCCAGCCCCAGTTCAGTCGTGCTCCGTTCAGGCTCCAGCCCCAGTTCAGTCGTGCTCCGTTCAGGCTCCAGCCCCAGTTCAGTCGTGCTCCGTTCAGGCTCCAGCCCCAGTTCAGTCGTGCTCCGTTCAGGCTCCAGTCAAATCACGTCACGCTCAGGCTCCAGCCCGGTCACGTTGTGCTCCTGTCAAATCACGTCATGCTCAGGCTCCAGCCCGGTCACGTTGTGCTCCTGTCAAATCACGTCATGCTCACGCTCCAGCCCGGTCACGTTGTGCTCCTGTCAAATCACGTCACGCTCACGCTGAACCCGGCTGTAGCCCAGTCGGGTTCAGCGCCCGTCCCGTCAAGCTCGAAGGTCGTAAGCAGCCCTGCCGGCTCCAGAGAGGAGACCGCAAGCAGCCCTGCCAACCTGGTAGCAGTGACCGTCCCTGTCCCTGTCGGTCCTAGGGAGGCGGTCATGTTACCCACCGCTGGTCCAGGTGAGACCAGTCTGGTCCTTGTCGGGCCTGACTCGGTCATTCCAGCTACAGTTCCCATCGGCCCCACCGAGGGCGCCGTTCTAGTTCCCGTCGGCTTCACCGAGGACGCCGTTCTAGTTCCTGTCGGCTCCACCCTCCTCCCGGAGAAGGTCGTCCCAGCTTCGGTTCCTGCCGACCTCCCGGAGAAGGTCGTCCCAGCTTCGGTTCCTGCCGACCTCCCGGAGTAGGTCGCCCTACCATCGGTTCCTGGTGGCCCGGAGCCAGCCGCTTCAGTCTCTTTCCAGTCTCTTTTCGTCTCGAGGCAGGTTCTGGGTGGTCAGGAAGAGCTTCCACTTGACTGGGAAACTACAGCAGAGGTTATCAGGGAAACAGGTAGGAAGAGGCTGGGTGAAAATGATAGGGAAAGAAGGGAGGAAGATGTGGATGCTGTGGAGCAGGAAATAGCAGAGATTAGAAAGGATGAGGTGAGGAAGGCCCTGAAAAGGATGAAGAGTGGAAAGGCTGTTGTTGCTGATGACGTACCTGTGTCTAGGAGAGACAGCAGGGAGTTTCTAACCAGTTTGTTCAACAGGACTACACCAAGGGTCAGCTTTTGTTTGCTATGCTGATGGACAGGCTGACGAGGTCAGACAGGAATCTCCCTGGACAATGATGTTTGATCTGCAGTGAAAGTAGAGAGCAGGGGGAGGAACAGCTGAAGAGGTGGAGGTTTGCTCTGGAAGGAAGAGGCATGAAAGTCAGTGATACATGTGTCTAAACGAGAAGGAGCGAAGTAGAACAGTGAGGCTACAGAGGCTGAGGTCAAGGACGTGCAGGAGTTTAACAGTTCAGTGTGATGATGAGTGTGGAAAAGAGGTGAAGAGGTGAGTTGGAGCAAAGCAGGTGAAGGAAAGTGTCAGAAGTGTTGTGTGACAGAAGAGTGTCAGCAAGACTCAAAGGACAGGTGTAAAGACAGTGACACCAGCTCTTTTCTGTGGGTTACAGATGATAGCAGTGAGAAAGAGACAGGAGGCAGAGAGGGAGGCAGCAGAGATGAAGATGCTGAGGTTCTCCTTAGGAGTGACCGAGGTAGGACAGGATCAGGAAAGAGTTAATCAGAGGGACGGCTCATGTTGCCTGTGTTAGCAACAAAGTCAGAGAGGCCGGAATGAGATGGCTTGGACATGTGCAGAGGAGGGAGAGTGAATATATTGGTAGAATTTTACAGATGGATGGAGATGGACGAATGGATAACTAAAGGGGAGATATATGGATGTGCTAACTGACTCACTGGTGTGAGTGTAGAAAATGCCCAGGATATAGATTGATGGAAAAGGATGATTCGCTGTGAAAAGCCAAAAGAGAAGTAGCAGTAGTAGATTCAGCAATAGTACGTTTGCTATTACTATTCACTTTATTTCAGGCTTTTACAGATTTGTAAGTGAAAAACTTTTCAATTTATATATCTGTATTTGTATACGTGTAAATTGTTGAACTTAAGTATAACTGTTTATTTTACAGTATTGATAATGTGTAAAAATTAAAGGCAAAGGGCAAACTATAGGTTAATTAAAAAAACAACATATACAGTATGTCTTCATGCTGATTCTAAACTGATTTACACAAATAACTACATTCAAAGAAGTGAAATAAAACCAGCTATATACTGTATACAGATTGGACTATACTATATGTTGCGTCATAGAACTGGAACTGGAACGCATAAGGTAATGTTTAGACGTGCACAGTGCTCATTTCTTATTGTCATTGCAGTAAACGTCATTACAGTAGATGTCTTCAGTTGTGTTGAAGTTTTCATACATCAAGTCCTGCTCAGCTCCACCTGCATCATAACGGGAGCAGCTGTTCTGCTGTTTGGACTTCCTCTGCTTTGAGGACACGACCACGTCTTGATTTTCATAAATCTAAATAGAATCAGAATAATGAGTCAACTGGTTTCTTCAAGTATTCCACAGTGTTGGTAAAGCAAATTGCACGACCAACTGAAGTGTGAACTTGATGATTCAACCACCATCTCTAATAAGACGTCAGGGTATGGCTTCATTGAATGTACATAACTCTAAGTGGAGCTGAGCTGCTAACATGATTTTCATGTTTTCAATATATACAGTAGGTTTTCTTACATCAGATTCACTGATCTCTCCAGCCTTGTGTTGTTGTTGTGTTGTTTCCACGTTGGCTCCAGTTGCTGAAAACAGAACAGTAAAGGTTTGTTTCCTCCATATTTTCAGTTTGAGCATTGTTTTGTTTCTGTTGATACATTTGTACCTTTTCCTTTGTGACATTTGTGTTTACACACCATGACCATCACAAATATCAGAACAAACACCAGCACAGCAGGTACAATGAAAACCACAACGTTAAAGGCAGCAACATCTGAAAGAGAGAGAGTAAAATCATCCTTCCTGTTAACAGACGTTAGCAGCAGACTCCTCATATATCTGCTCTCTCACACCTGCTTCACCTTCACTCAGAAGCAGAAGGAAACCAGTTATCAGACCTGGGGCATCACTGCATTTGGTGGATTTGTGATGCGTTTGAAATAATACTAAATACTAGGATACAATTCTTCTAGTTTATTACATGTGTACACTGGGACCAGTTATGTAAACACTGATTTCACGGACTAACAATATTTGTACACACACAGGATAACGTAACAACAAACATTACAGGCAGCGGTTGTAGCTCAGATCACAAATTTAGCTCAGATAAAACCAAAACATTGATGGGATTTTACCTACTGACAGTTGGATGTTGGTGTAGTTTCCAAAGCTCCAGTGTGAGTCTGAGCCACACCAGTACGTCCCAGAATCACCTGCTGCCAGCTCTGAGACCATCACCAAGAAAGAGCTGGTAGAAACATTATCCAGCAGAGTGAACCTGGTGTCAGTCATCATGTCTGTGCAGTTCCTGTGGTGGTCTCCCTTACAGAGGAACTTCCTGTTTGCCCCATGTTGTGGTGGATAGGGACACTGCATAGTTATTGGATGTCCCATAGAGCTTCTTAGTTTGTTTGACTTCACACAGCACCACTCTGTCAGACACAAGGAGGTTGGAGCAAAAGTATGTAAAATAAGATAAGATACATTATTGATTCCTTTGCATTTTTCCCAGTCCCCCATGGTGGAGCAGTGGGTTGCCACATACTGTATGGCGACCCCTGGGGACCTAGTGTGAAGTGTCCGGGTGGGATTAAACCACCAACCGCCACAGTGTATTAACACTTCAGGTCACAGTTACTTTGAAGAAAAAACAGTGCTAGGATTTTTTCCTCTGCTCATTGGATGGGCGTAGTGGCACGCATTGTTCATGCACCAACGTCTGCCTCAAAATGTTAAGCTACAGCTTTACTAACCTTGTGATTGGACACTCAACACTTGAGCTGATAAACAGGCTTTCTAAACCTAATTGTAAGTATTACTGCTACTTATCACTACCAACATCAATAATGTGTGAATATGGAAATTGTGGTGTTGTATGTCATGACTTTTATTAAGTAGTATGGGATATGTATAACAATGCATATATGTATGTATATGATATGTATATGTATGAGTATGTGCACATACCTGTACACTATTATTGGTATTAGTATTAATCTCCAAGGTAAACCACAGTACAACAGTTGTTTAGTTATGAATGTGTTAGCCTAAGGTACATCCCTGCTTATTTATTTGCTTGGTTCCCCCCCCCCCCCCCCCCCCCCCCCCCCCCACACACCCTAAAGCAGAAACTTAACCTGTCCACCAACACAGCAACATCACACATATTTTGGATTAGCTAAATAAACAATTAAATAAACCATAAATCAAGAAGAGTATATATATATTTTATATATACCCCTCTTGTTAAAGCAAAGCTGTCCATCACAATATGGCATTCAGAGTAAGATATGTGAATGTTGACAGCTTGTCATCAGTCAGTGTGAAGCGTGTGTCTTGTTTCTTGGTGGAGGAGACTACTGCCTGCTGCAGACATGTGGACGGACGGTTTCCTCTGCACATGTACTTGAGGTTGTTCTGGTACCGAGACTCATATGAACAAGTGAAGGACACAGAACCTCCCTCAGAACTTTGGAATTTGGTGGAATTGTCACAGCAGGTGTTTCCTGGATTTACGTAAAAAAAAAAAAGTTCTTTAAATCTCAATGTGTGAAAAATAATATTCTACACATTGTCTGAAATTGAATATATTTCCAACATTTGAGCTCTAAAAGAGTCAATATGTTTTAAACAACATGTAACTGCTGAATGTTTTTCAATGCCCTTGGTGCTGCTAAACTTTGACACTGTCACCTCTCACCTTTGACCTCCAGATCAACAGCAGAGAAAACATCAAGGCCTGTGTTTGTGTGGACTCCACAAAGATACGACCCAGAATCCTGTTGGGTCAGACTGGTGATGTTCACTGTGAATGTTGACAGCTTGTCATCAGTCAGTGTGAAGCGTGTGTCTTGTTTCTTGATGGAGGAGACTACTGCCTGCTGCAGACATGTGGACGGACGGTTTCCTCTGCACATGTACTTCAGGTTGTTCTGGTACCGAGACTCATATGAACAAGTGAAGGACACAGAACCTCCCTCAGAACTTGGGACTTTGGTGGAATTGTCACAGCAGGTGTCTATTAAACAGTTCAGGACAGTAGTATTTATTTAGTGAGATTTCTGGGTTAAAACCACCAATAACAATATTACAAAAAATAAATATGCTAGAAGTCAAAATGTCAAAAAAGAGCAAAATAGCAATTAATATATTATATATATATATATATATATATATGTGTGTGTGTGTGTGTGTGTGTGTGTGTGTGTGTGTGTGTGTGTGTGTGTGTGTGTACATATATATATATATATATATATATATATATATATATATATATATATAAAAAACTCTCTCTCTCTCTCTCTCTCTCTATATATATATATATAAATATATATATATATATATATATATGTGTGTGTGTGTGTGTAGAAACAAATGCAGAAATACCCACAGACAATATTTTAGTTAACCTAAATGACTTCATATTCATAAATAATCTGAAATCACACAAAATAATATTAAAAACAGTAATGAAAAAATGACTTGAGAACAGTGTTGAAACTCAACATTCAGTTTCATCACATTGTAAATATACTATGAAGACTTTGTCTTAATTATAACATTACTTGAATGTATGATGTATTTACCTTTCACCACCTGCAGCCTGACTTCAGCAGGGTAGAAATCTTCTAGTATTCCACTTATTGTCACTCCACACCAGTATTTTCCAGCATCACTATACTGAAGATTAGAGATGGTGGTTGTGAAAACCTTCTTGTTTATATCGTCGCTGATAGTGAATCTGTTCTTCTTTGCTTCTGTCGTTGTGATGAGAACATCATTACTGCCACAGTCGTTTCTGCACAGGTACTTCTCATAATCCTCATATCCTGCATCATAAGAGCAGGAGACTTTGGCTTCTCTCCCTTCATATCCAAACACATGGATCAACGGTCTTTTGCTGCTCACAAAACAGGGAGAAGCTACAAAAATAAAACAGCAGGAGTTGTTACAACAGAGCAGAAAAGTGAGCATTCTGACAAAGTGTCCTTATGTATTGTTTTAATTTGCTTTACTTGTAATTTAAACTTACCGATGAGGAAGAAGAGCAGCATTTGAAGGCGCTGCATCGTCATGTTCTTGGAGGAAATACAACATTCACCAGACTGTTTTCTAACACAGAAATGTTCCACCCACAACCTCTGTCAAAACTCTTCACTTTCACTTCTGCATTTTAATCTGTTTTATTTTTTTGTTTTAATAAAATGTAAAAATATAAACATATAAATGTATTAATTTGTGTTTGTAGTGCAGTGTTGTGCTCAGCTGTGTTTTTCACACACTGCATGTGACCCTTTGGGGTCTGTAGGCCTGTTTTTTAGGCTGTGAAGTTTGCTAAGCTGCTGTTTGCCTCCTGACAGGTGTGTTGCTAAAGTTTATTCATCCATCTTCTATTCCACTTAATCCTGTACGTGGGGTTGCAGGGGAGCTGGAGCCTATCCCAGCTGGAGAGGCAGGGTCCACCCTGGACAGGTTGCCAGTCCATCGCAGGGCAACACAGAGACATACAACCATTCACACACACTCTCACACCTACGGGCAATGGAGAGAGGCCATTCAACCTAATGCACGTCTTTGGACTGTGGGAAGAAGCCGGAGAACCCGGAGAGAACCCACGCAAACACAGGGAGAACGTGCAAAGTCCACACAGAAAGGCACCAGGGCCGCCTCTGGGAATCGAACCCAGAACCTACAGTACTTGCTGTGAGGCGACCCACCGCACCGCCGTGCCGCCCCCAATGAATTCCACTGAGTATAGAATCAATAACAGAAATAACAGCAACAACGAATGAAATACACTGATACAATTCTGTAATGTGAAGTACAACCCACTATCATGTAACTACCTGTAAAAGTTCCCACACGGGATGCTAATATTGCTCATGCTGGTGGAAGATGCTCAGTTTATGTGGAGGAAGGAGATGTTGCGGTTCGATGGCGCCACCTCGTGACTGATAGTAGGTTGACTCATTATTTCAGTGGAAGTCACTTTCATAACTTGAGATTATATTTCTCTTTCCTAATTTAAACATGATTCCTGTTTTTATTTTTTCTCACCATGTAAAGATTTTATGGAGCTCAATCTGTTCCATCTTCTTTTGGCTGCTGCTGTTTTGTCACCAGATGGTCCAGAGCCTCAAATGTTCCAAGAGCATTTATTTATGAATGTCGTGTATTTTCTTCAACCACGGCAGAGGTTTCACAAGAACTCAACTTCGAAGTTTAAATCAATAGCATACAGGTTTATTATATGACAAATTAAAGATAGCGATAACAAATTAACAAAGATAACGATTACAAAAGAGTAATAGCAAGAGAGGCAGAGACCGAATTCACCTCAATTCAATGGACAGATAAATGTCCATTAAAGCTAAAGCCAATTAACCTAATTAACCCTATTAGTAAAACTATGCAATTTAAACCACCTGTTTTACCTCACGCCCAAATTAGTTTAGAGGACTGCCTTTTCAGGTGAATCCGGTCCCCCACCTTAAAACAACACAAAAAACATACATCATGTGGTACAAACTTTTGTTATATTGTGTCAGATTAATTCAGATACATAGTGGCAAACAATACTACACGCACCACAGCATACATTTGTCATTTTTCTGGTTACAAGAACATTAATGCAGTACATGAACAATGTGAATACATGAACAATGTGGATAATCTGTGGCACGTTACAGAACAGAAGTGTGCCTTTAACTGTGTGTGGAGTATATGTGCATAGATAGATGTGGTGCATATCAGGCCGTCTCCAGTCTTCCTCTCTGTCCTCACGCTGATGGGGTGGCACCGTCCTCATCCGCCTCCTCGTCCTCCCCGTCCTCGGGCCCGATATGGATCCAGTCAGGAACTGAAAAGAGGTCACCTCCCTCACTACTTATGCTACCCTGACTTCTCTTTACTCTCTCTGTTTGATAACAGCCATCTGCATCGTCTGCTTGGTTACTGCTCTAAGCGCTAACGATCTCAAGCACGAAATGCAACAACAGAAGATGAGTCCTAGGACAACTACTACTACAGTAATCATTACCCCCAATTTAATCAGCCCCTGTTTCCAGCCCCCAGCCATATTTTCCAGCCAATTGCTTCTGTAAATCAGAATGTTGATGACAGAGCACAGTCTGACAAGGAAGGCTAATTACTTGTGGGGAAGCCCAACCCTCAGCTGAAATAGCTATTTTTAGAAACAACTCATCCTCACTCACCCAAATGTTTTTGTTCTCTGTAGGTCTAAACTTTGCTTGTTTAGATTGCACAATCATTTGACCTAAATGTTTTGGCCCGTACTCCGGATTCACTAAAAGTGTAACGTGGGGCATGCTATTTTTTATTTTGAACTCTTGATCTAAATAATCCCCTTTCTCTACCGTCATCGCAGCTCCCTGCCTCCCTAAGACGATAGACGCAGACTGGATCGGAATTTTTTCTGGCTGTTTCTTGATCCAGTCATCTGGTTGCGCTTCAAATTCTGTTTTGAAATACAGTACTGGAGTGTGCAGTGAGGAGGACACGCCGGTCGAGAAGCTTCTGGCATGTTGGCTCCGATGAAGTCCATCCACATTTCAGCAGAGTTCATGAATGTCTCATCTATATTTCCGAGCCAATACACCATTTCTTCATATTTTCTCATAGTCATCTGATGGTGTACAGTGTCCACAATCACTCCATCCGACGTGCATAGGATAGTGCAGCCTAGTTTACACAGGGTCTCTCGTCCCAGTAAATTCACAGGAGTCTGGTCCGATATTAATACTGGCAGTTTCACTGTTCTTCCCTGGAACTGTAGAGGAACCGGGCTCGATCGTGGAATCAGTTGCTTTGTCTCTGAGAATCCAACGATCCATACATACTGTCCAGATCTTGGGAGGTGATCAGCATCAGCGTTGCTAACACAAGTGTAAGCAGCTCCGGAATCAGCCATCATGTTAATAGGTTTACCAGCTACCTGTACCGGCACCAAAGGCTCTTCATCAGGGCTTGAAACATGTTAGTGGCAACTGACACTCCCCTCCCGGATTCCCCTGATCCTCAGGGCATCCCTAGTAGCCAGCAGGGGGACCCCGCCATGGACTGGTGGGTCCCATCTGCCTCCCTGTGGGTTCTGGCCAGACATGGCCTGTATCCATTCAAAGCAAAATCGCCTTATGTGTCCAACTTTTCCACAATAGTAACACTTTACTGCATTTCCACGTCTCTCCTCCGTTCCTCTGCCTCTGCCAGCCATGCCCCCTCCTCTCATCCTGGATGGGCCTCCTCCCTCCGTCTGGCTGGACATAGATCACTTGGGGCTGGACAGCCGCTGGGGCCGTCCCTGGGGGTGGGGGTGCGTGTTGGACCACAGCTTGTATTTTCTTTTTCCCTTCTGTGAGCTGCTGCTGGGTCAGCTTTCTCACTGCCTGCTCGTCCTGCTGCTTCTGACGGAGCACAGCAGAGCGAACTTTGGTCACAGCATCTATCACGTGATCTGTGAATTGTTCAAAGGGCATGGAGTAGAGTCCCACTGCATCACCCAGCTTGATCTGTGCAGGGAGTGGCAGCCCGTCAACAATCCTCTTTCTCAGAGCCTGCCTATGGAAAATGTCCTCATCAGGCTTCCCACCTGTTTGTCTTATCCATTCTTTACGTGTGAGGTGAACATAGGCTTGTGGGCTCTCATCATCTTTTATTGGCACTGCCACAATGCTGTCAGGCTGGATTCTGGTTGGATAGCGCAGTCTCAGGGTTGTCCACAGCGCGTTGCGATGTCTGTTGAATAGTTCTCCATCGTGTGCCTGGGTTCCAGCATACGATTTCCTGTTTCCCCAGCACTTTTCCCAGGAGGGCTTTGAGGTCACCCATAGCCAGGATAGTGGCGATGGTCTCTTCTTCGAAGGCTGCAATCCATTTCCCTGCACCATCATGCAGACAGGGCAGTCTTTGTACCAGCCCCTCCAGATCCATGGTTGGCCAGGGCACATACTGCAGATTTGCACCTTTGGCCAGCAGGGGGTATTCTGATGCTTCCTCCACCACTTCTGACGACACTGGCTGTCCCTGGGAGCTGAGTGTGATGATTCCATTCATCTTTCCATGCTCTTCCTCCACCTCACTCCCAGGAGCAAACGCTGCAGCCACACTCACTCGTTTCTTCATCCCTGGCTGCTTGGGCTTGGCCCCCTCCTTCAAATAGCGGGGGGTCGACCCTCTCGCTTTCCCCAGTCGCACTCTCTCCGTCACATTCCTCTTCGGCCTCGCTGCTGTCCTCTGCACACTCTGATTGTTTGATGTCCTGCATTACTTTATCATGCAATCCACTAATGCGGCGAGTGTCTTTCCCTGCAAGCTGCGCTGCTTTTGCATATGTGGCGGGCAGCTCCTCTAGGTCATCTAGCTCTATCTCTCTTTCCCTGACCTTTTTTAACTCCTCAACCGGGTAGATGCTTTTACCTGATCTGCCAGATCTAAGCGAGTAGTCCCCCAACAGTCTTATTTCCCGAACAGGCATCTGTGCAGCATAAGGAGGGGGTTTCCCTCCCTTCTTCATCTCTTTTTTCTTTAGCTCAAGCTGCTTTTTCACATGCTCCACTGTTTTCTCCCCCAACATCTTGGCCTGGTCAGTAAATAGTTTTAGCATTGCAGTCTCTCGCTCTCGTTTTTGCGCGCTTGGCAGATTTATCTTTTATTTTGTAATTTTTTATTAACACTCCCATCTCTGCACACTGATCTCGGTCGAATGTTACATCGGATGGCCAGGGTGACGTGGCTTTACGCATTCTCTTATTCCACTTTTTGGAATATTTCTGGATCTCCGCTACTAGGAGGGGATACTTTTTCCCCAATATCGCAACTGAAGATGTGTCTTTTTGTGTAGCCATGGTTCCTATTTATGGTATGAATGTATGTACCGTATTTTCCGCACGATTAGGCGCACCTAAACGCCTTCAATCGTTTCAAAAGCTGATCATGCGCCTAATAATACAATGCGTCTTGTATATGGCCCAGTATTAAAACGCATACAGGTCTCAGTTACGGTAAGCAGCCGCGACTCGATTTTCCCCCGTAATAGTGCGCAGTGCATGCTGGGATACCGGGAAACTGGCGTTTCATTTCCATTTTAATATTTTTGTAAATACCCTGAAATGGCTCCTACCAAAAGACACGCGTACAACGCTGAGTTTAAACTCAAGGCGATAAGCCACGCACAAGAACACGGCAATAGAGCAGCAGCGAGAGAATTTAATATCAATGAATCAATGGCGAGGAAGTGGAGGAAGTATGAGGATGAGCTCCGCCAAGTAAAGAAGACAACACAGAGTTTCCGCGGGAACAAAGCGAGATGGCCACAGTTAGAGGACAAAGTTGAACAGTGGGTTGCTGAACAAAGAGCAGCAAGCAGAAGTGTTAGTACAGTCACAATTCGTATGAAGGCAATAGCGCTAGCTCGCGAACATAACATCAGTGAATTCAGAGGCGGTCCTTCTTGGTGCTTCCGTTTTATGAAACGACGTCATCTCTCCATCCGTACGCGCACTACTGTGTCACAACAACTACCAGCTGATTATCAGGAAAAGTTGGCCACTTTCCGCACATACTGCAGAAACAAGATAACTGAAAAAAGATCCAGCCAGAGCATATCATCAATATGGACGAGGTTCCACTCACCTTCGATATCCCTGTAAACCGCACTGTGGATAAAACAGGAGCACGTACGGTGAATATTCGCACCACAGGGAATGAGAAAACGTCCTTCACTGTAGTTCTCGCCTGCCAGGCTAATGGCCACAAACTTCCACCCATGGTTATTTTCAAGAGGAAGACCTTGCCGAAAGAAAACTTTCCAGCTGGCATTGTCATAAAAGCTAACTCGAAGGGATGGATGGATGAAGAAAAGATGAGTGAGTGGTTGAGAGAAATTTATGTGAAGAGACCGGGTGGTTTTTTTCACACAGCTCCGTCCCTATTGATCTATGACTCCATGCGCGCACATATCACCGAGCATGTCAAAAAACAAGTGAAGCACACTAATTCAGTGCTCGCCGTCATTCCGGGTGGATTAACAAAAGAACTCCAGCCGCTCGATGTTGGCGTCAACAGAGCATTCAAAGCTCGACTGCGAACTGCGTGGGAGCAGTGGATGACCGAAGGCGAACACACGTTCACCAAGACGGGGAGACAGCGCCGGACGACATATGCTAATATCTGCAAGTGGATAGTAAATGCCTGGGCTGGTATATCAGTCACAACTGTGGTCCGAGCTTTTAGGAAGGCAGGAATTGTCACCGAACTGCCAGACAACAGCAGCGACACTGACTCGGTTAATGATGACTTTGATAAGACGGAGCCAGGCGTTTTGGATGCCGCAATAGCCCAGCTGTTCAATTCGGACACGGAAGAAGAAGTTTTCGAGGGATTTTAGATAAGGAACTGAGAAAGTGAGCTTTACGTTTACAGAGTTATTATTGTTCTTGTTGCTTGTTGCTTTGTTGTTTTGTTTTCTTGTTAATAAAGTTTGACTGACCTATCTGACTGCTAATCATTAGATGCATAACGCATCCATCAGTCAGGCACACACGAGGCACACCACAGGACCAAAATATTTTAAGTATATTTATTGAAATCACAAATTGGCGCTAATCGTTGATAAGCACAAGATTTATTTGCACTTAATTAATTAAAAACGAGTAAAACGCAGGAAAAGTGAAATGCGCTCCACTTCTGCTAAGACGCTGTCACCTGTTTGGTTCAGCGCTGTTGTGTCTGTGTGAACACAGATCCTTTCTGCAGTGAGGATGTCACACTCTCTCTCTCTCTGTGCGTGACTAGCGTTCTATTGTCAGGAAATATCACAGAGTGTGGCATCGTTTCATACAGCGATGATCTTTGTAAGAGTCAAAATCTCTGCGGAAACAGCCCAAGCAGCTAAAGCTCTAAGTTACAGTGTGATCGTTATTTTAACACTGTGATTTCCAGCGGAATTATTTCTTACATATCGTGTTAAGGAATATAAGTTAAGATTTATCTGAGAGCCAGATGCAGTCGTCAAAAGAGCCACATGTGACTCGCGAGCCATAAGTCCCCGACCCCTGATCTAATGGATGCGTTATGCATCTAATGGATGCATAACGCACCGTAACTCCAGCCTCTACTTTAGCGCCTTATGCGAAGCGTTTTATTAAAGGTGCGCCTTATGATGCGATGCGCCTTATATATGTAAAAATAATTAAAATACGTCATTTATTGAAGGTGCGCCTTTTGATGCGGTGCGTCTTTTCGTGCGCAAAATACGGTATGTGTATGTATGTATGGGTTCGGGATATATGTGATGCTTATATGTCAAACAAACAAGAAAAGAATTTTTTTTTTGAAGTTTAAATGCTGTCCGTAACAATAATAATAGTGACAAAACTAATGCTTTATTACAGTCGGCCTACTATGTGTCTATAGTTCTCCAATGCACACTCACACACACACACACGTGAGCCTAATGCTCTGACCAGTACGACACACATGCTGAGCCTAGTGCTCTGAGCAGGAAAACACATACACACACACTCTCTCTTGGGAGCGTAAACAACAGAAGAGGCCCACAGCTGACGCCTCCACACCCAATTCAGAGACCGCGCCTCTACTCCCCCCTTTTTTATTATTTTAATAAACAAAGCAGCCGCGTCTTCACACACCGTGACCAGCTTGACCACTCCCAACCACAGTGCGGACACGTCGTCACAAAAAATGCACTAAAATACTCAGATTACGTCAAAATGATTATAAAAGTACAAAGAAAAGTAAACATGATATAGGACAATAAAGTATTAAGCTACTACAAAATTAAAACTTTGTCGCCACCTGGCACCAAGCCAACGGCTCCCCCCAACTATCTGAAAACACACACGTATGAGGAGCGGGGATCTGTCTCTAGTCACACACACACACTCACTCCCCCGCCCTCCTGCTCTCTTTCCCTCTCTCCCTCACACACACACACACTCCCTCTGCACCAGAGTAGTAGAGGAGCCGCTGTCAACCCAGCCTACTCAAATTTAAATCAGCGTCAAGCAACTATTACGCCGTTTAACCTCACATACGTATATACACAAATACACACTTGATTAAACTTCATACACTATTGCCAGCACACTTCATATGCATATCACAGAAAGTGCTTTTACCGGTTTCCCTATGTCTCTCAGGCCTCACAACTCATGAGAAAATCTACACTTGGATTGATCAGTCCCAAGCTTAATGTAGGTCTCCTCATACACACACAAACCTACAGTGCCTAAAACCAAAATTTGATTGAATGTGTAGCACAAGGTCACACTCTATTCCCTAATTCACTGAGGCCGCACCGTAACCTGACGCTTGTTACTCACCCCCCCCTGTAAATTTAGTGTACGCTTTTAAAATGGCATAATATAGCTCCTACCCTATGAAAGAGTAAATAGTGAGTGTCCAGTCCAGTGAAAAATGTGCATATATTTTGCCACTTCAGCGTTGTTGGGCCGAAGCCATCTGCATCAGTTATGGTACTTACACAGCCTTTATATATGCTTTAACCAAATACAGACTTCAAAGCCCTTAATATTAGAGTGTCCAATCCGCGTCTGCCTTAAGTCAACATTTAAGTCAACGTCTAGAGGTCAATAGGCCATGTCATTTTTTCCCCCAATAAAAGCACAGCACAGCACACAAATAAAGCAGTTGGTTAGTTATATTTATATACAGCAAATTATACAAGCAAATTCTCCACTGACTCTCTCTGCTAATTCCCAAACAGATAGTTTCCTAGAAATAGCCGAATCAGAATTTAGAAATTTCTAATATAACCAACATTTGCCCACACTGCCCCCAACACAGAGAATCGTCATGTAAGAGCTTAAGCGCATCTCACCTGTGGCCACCAGTGACGAGTCGTCTCGGGCTGAGTGCAGTCAGGCACCTGTCGGCTCCAGACCCGGCTGTTTCCTGCCTGCTTGGAATTTCTGTTGTGTATTTTCTTCAACCCAGCAGAGGTTTCACAAGAACTCAACTTTGTATCGTTTAAATCAATAGCATACAGGTCTATTATATGACAAATTAAATCAATCAGATAATGATTACAAAAGAGTAATAGCAAGAGAGGCAGAGACCGAATTCACCTGCTTGTTCCTCTGCAGAGAGAACTGAGAGGTCGGAAAAGGTCAGCTGTGTGCTACCAGCGGACCCTCTGCGAAGCGCTCTGAAAACCCCAGCCTGTGAAGGCCTGCTTTTAACCACCACCTAAAATCTTTCCACATGTCCAAATAAGGACGTGTAGATGTTTTTCTCGGCTACTCGGAAAGTCCTGGCGCTGGGCCGTGTTATCTGTCCGGCTCCCAGATCCATCTGGCCCAGCCTCAACCTCCCAGTTCCTTTCCCAGGTCGGCGTGACATTTTGAATATTTCCTTAGGAACAGCAACATTGTTAGGCAACAGATTCTGCGAAGACAGATTCTGCGAACCCAGTTTAAGCAAACTCTTTAACCCAGTCACTGAGGACACACGAACCCATCTACTCTCTGTACTTCTCTCATAAGCAATAATCAATTTTACTACATGAAAAATAAAAAAACGCTTCCATAAACACACTACAATATCTACTTTGCCCCTGTAATAGTTTGAACACTACGAAATCAACTAGGATTGAAAAACAACACACAGACACAGCAACAGATAGTATAGTATCCTGACAGTGCAGAGAACGTTGGGCATTGTGCAGAGCCACAATGTTCTTCTTCTGGGCCCCAATCTGCTCCAAGGTCTTCACACACAGGGACAGTGTTGAAACCAGTTAATATGTGTCTGTCTATCTGCCTAACAGCCTGTCCCAGGCTGTCTGCAAGCTTCATCTCCAGCTGAGCCTTGGCCTCCACCAGCTCCACACAGCGCTGACTGAGAGCCTGGTCCACGCTGGAGCACTGGAAGGTCAGATCCTTGGTGGTGTCCTGCAGCAGCTGTTCCACCAACAGCCTGGGACAAACACACAGCCTGATTACATCCACCACAGTGACACTGGGGTCAGGAGCGTCCTTCATGGCCATCAGACCTGAGGCTGCTGGTGGCCTGCTCCTCCTGCAGGGCCTTGTTCAGGTTGTCCTGAGTGAACTTTGTCCATGCTGAGCGGTTGCACACCCTGCAGCAGAGCAGAAGGCAGCAAGTGTGAGAAGCAGAAGTCAGAGGACTCACTTTCAGTCAGAGGGCTGTAGATTCACACACTCACTGCTCCTGCAGGGCGCCTGAGCTCGGGTGGTGCTTTGTGTCTGGGCTCATGTTGTTGTGTCTTCCACAGTGGTCGTCCAGGTTGTAGGCCTGGTACTTATCAGACCAGTCTGACTCTAGCATCTGCTTAGCCTCTCTGTTCATCCTGACACACACATGGAACCATATAACATCTTCTGAGTGAGACACATGTCAGGGCAATTTAACTTTTCACGCACAATCACTCACTTGATCTGAGTGACAACCTGAGCTGTAGTTCTCTTCAGGAGAGCCTGGACACTTCTGATCAAATCCACTTCCTGTGAAACACACACCCCTGGACATTTTACTCTATTTTACACTGTTTGCACTATGAGATGCTCGAAGGCTGCAAAGTACTTTTAATAATAGCAAGAAAACCAAGTAATCACAGGCTGTACTAGATGCCTGGAATGAATAATAATAATGACAAGCTTAATGTCTTATAATAGCACATACTTTTTACATGTGGCTAATAAGACAGTTACACAGAGAGAGGGCCATTCCATAATCTTCCCCATTTCACATCACATCAAAAGAATCTACTGTCACAATCTATTTGAGTTTTGCATAGGTTGTCAAATTCAATAATTCTAATTTGCAATATTTTACTCCGCAAGAGGATAAACGAGTTCTTGAACTACTACTATAGCAAATGTCCCATATTAATTGATTCATTGACCCGTTCTAATCAGATTATTTCAGATTATAACATTAGATTACTGATCAGTACAATACAGTAGGCACCTGACAGGTCTGTGAACTGCACTGCAGCATGTTTTCACAGTCATTAACTGTAAATAGAAGTTTTAAACATGTTGAACAATGATGTGCAGAAGTGTCGGTGCCAGTAATACAGGAAATAGACTAGAACAGACATGTTCAGAAGAGGATAAAGTGTTGATTGTGTCAAATTTTATTTTTTTAAGTTTTATTGTCTCTTGTGGGGCAGTTAACCTACTGGGTGAAGTTGGAGAGGGTGGCGGAGAGGGGGGAGCAGGGGTGGTTAAAGTCGAGATGAGAATCAGGGAACGTTTCAGACTTAGGTTTTCTTACATCAGATTCACTGATCACTTCCTCCACATCTCCAGCCAAGTGTTGTTGTTGTTGTTGTCTTGTTTCACCATGTCTGTACAGTCCAGTACAGTACTGAGGAACTTCCTGTTTGTCACGATCACATGGAAGAGGACCCAAATGCACAGCACAGACAGGACGTGATCTTGAGTGGCCAAGACGAGGTCACACGAATCAAAACTTGGTACATGATTGGACAGACACAGGAAAATAACCCAGAACAGAAGCAGGGCAAAGGGACGACAGTGGGAGGGTTACAACAAAAAAGGCAAGGCAACAAACTAAATACAAGAGTACATAAGGTAAGTCCAAGAGCAATACAAAATCCAAATACTCCCTCAATGAGAGTGGAAGCAAGGAGAGTCTTCGCCCAGCAGCCGCTGGGCCGAAATGGCACACTCAGTGTCCAAGAGCCAGGCTGGAGCCCAAGGCGTTTAAGCAAGATGCCTGTAGTGGCCCAACACGAGTGACAACGACTACCTACCTGTGCTATCATTGTGGCAGAGGACGGCGTCCTCCAGGCAGGGAGCCGCCCCAGAGACAGGGCAGTCAAGGTGGCCGACGGCGTAGGAGGCAGAGATTACAAAGAGCCCGAACCAGAGACGAGGGCAGGCGTGGAGCCCGAACCAGAGACGAGGGCAGACGTGGAGCCCGAACCACAGACGGGAGCAAACGAAGCGCAAGAGGCAGGACCAGAGACGAGGCAGACATGACATCTCCGAGCCCCTGGAGACGGAGGTCAGCGCAGCCTCCCCTGGACCACCAGGGGTGAAAGCAAACGTGCTCCTGCCAAGAGGATCAAGTATCTAGAGCGAGCTAGAAAGGCCAAACAAAATTCAAAACTTGGTACATGACACTTACAAGATGAAGTAAACAGGAACTTAGCAAAATAAAATAGGAAACTGCAAACAGGCAAAGATACTGGTGACAATAATGCTGAGGCATGACAATGTTGTTGTGGCTAAAGACACTGCTCATACAGTATGTGCAGTGCCACAGAGCCTCTTTGACTTTACACAGCACCACTCTGTCAGACAAAAGGAGGTTTGAACAAAAGTACATAATAACACTTCAGGTCACAGATGCTTTGGAATACTGGAGATTAAGGAATGAAAAAATGATGAGACAACTGTGACATCTCACCTTTGACCTTAAGGTTGGGTCAGACTGGTGATGTTCACTGTGAATATTGACAGCTTGTCATCAGTCAGTGTGAAGTAGTGATGTGTCGTTCTGGAACGATTTGTTCAATATGAACTAATCTTTTATATGACTCAGGTGGAATGAGTCCTCTCAGGAAACGACTCGTTCAGTACGTGCAGTACCGTCTCTTGCCACATGGCAACAACTGCTTAAAGGTCCGGGCATATGCAAAATTCACTTTTTGGACATTCTGGTATGTTTATTAGACTCCCTGGGTCACATTAAGACACTCCTGGGGCCCGTTTCAAGAAGGAGGTTTAACAAACTCTGAGTTAAAACGAAACTCTGAGTTGATTTACTCTGAGTTTGCAAACCTGGAGTTTTCGGTTCCAGAACAGCTGAAAAGAGTTGGTTTAAGCAACTCTGAGTTGTCTGACTCAGAGTTAAGCGCGTGCACCGCGACGATACAAAGCCCTGATCAATGGAGTGAAGATATTACGAGTCACCATGGCAACAGGACAACAAATGGATATGTTACGTCAAGCATATAGCGACTACGAGCCTATAATCCGTAGAAAAGGCAACACGGCTGCAGCGGCGAGAGAAAGAATTAGCTTGGAAGAAAATAGCTCCTCGAGTCAATGCGTAAGTTTACATTTTAATCATACAGCGTAACTAATTACTAAATAATTTTAGTATTGTTGTTATATTTCACTCGTAAAGTAAGGACTTTTTCACTTATCTAAGGCGTTACTTCAGTAATTGCATGAAATACCGACGTTTGTATGAATTAAAAGTGCAGTGTTATGTCTATGCATTTTTAAAATTTCTGTTGTGGTTGATGTGGGATTTGTAAAGTAATGATAATTCAATAATCCAATACGTTTTATGGAGAGCAATTATTACATTAATCTAATTAGGTTTTTAAAAGTTACCCAAAACACGTAATAATATAAGAAATTAATTTCAGTTTTTATGTAGGCGCAATCCTGCAGACATAAAGGAACGTGGCTAAAAATGGAATGTAAAAACATAATTTAAACAGGTATAAGGCACCATCATGTCATGGGTGTAGACTACCTGACTTTACAATATTTGATATATTAAATAACTAAATAGCATGCAGAGTATAGAAGTGCAGCAGCATTTTCAACATGGCTGTAATGTTTTCACACAGTTAAACATTTGACTTCTACTCAGCCAACAGAAAGAAGGCAGAGGCTAGAACAACTGGTGGAGGACCTGCACCTCGCAGGAGGAGGTCAGTCACATTTGCTGCACAGATGCACACGGTTCAGTGATGTTCAGTAAATGCCAGAGTTCAATTCTGTAAGTGTAATGAAGAACATGTCATGTCAAGATGTCATGTAACTCTAAATCTTCTGTATTTTAAGTTACCGGTTATTGAGTTGTATAAACTAAATCTCAAGGAAATGTTATACTTGTATCACAAGATTGAGAAGCCAGATCTAGAAATTGAAATTCCCAAACACAAGCTGGAGATGAGTGTATAGTTAAAGGTGAATTGCATGAATTATTGGAAGAATTCTAAAATCTAACAATTGCCTTTGTATTTGTAGGAAATGAAAAAAAACAAATAAATTATGATTTACATCTATTCAGTTTCTTTTATTGGTGGTGGTGGGGATGGTTGATTAAGACATTAAAGCAAATCTGTCCATCCACTCTGCAGATTACTGTAATGGAAGGAGTCTCCTCAGGGTCTTGTATTTGTAGGGCAGGGTGTTGCTCCCCTCTAATAATTGCAATAATGTGGAGAACAACACATGTCACATTAATGTCACAGGCCTCTCAGGTGTTTCCCTGAGGTGACGTAGACACTGAAGACGTGCTTTCAACAGGCCTATGGTCATTTCCACCCGGGCTCTTGTTCTGCAGGGCCACATTAAAGCGCTGCTGGGGGCCTGCTTCAGGTTCTGGGTCAGGCGTCAGTAGTGTGCGCCTTCATGGGTAACCCCTATCTCCAGCAGAAAGCTGTCAATCTCTCCTAGAAGAAAGTTCACATTACTTTAGTGCTGCATAGAAGTGTTCCTCTGAGTGTGAGTGCATGCATTGAAATAAGTGTATAGGACATACATGTACTTACCACAATGCAGCCTGTTACTTAGGGTTGACTCACTATATATTCATGAGTTCACGTTTATGATATGTGCAACATCACATATGATCTTGGTGATGTAAACAATGTAATGACAGTTACAGTGACCATTAGAAAGAGTAGTCAGTGTACCTGCACATTTATCAGTTTATTTCAGATCACAGCAAGATATTATTAACTGATCATCATTTTTCAGATTAGCCTCAATGAAAAAAATTAATTACCACATACCTGCAATCCTGTGAAACTCCTCTTTAATGGCTTTAAGGAGTTTGTTTCAAGGAAAGCGCTTGAGGTCGATTTTTTCTACATACAGTGGCTTCTCTAATGTGCTCAGCATCTCCAATGTTATAAAGAAAACTACCGTTTGCAAAAAAAAAAAAAAACATAACGCAACGCAAAGAATCTTTTCGGATGTAAAAGCACGGCCACGATGGGTGATGTGTTTGACGTATGGGTGAATAAGATTATTAATGTATGTATGGAGTCTCGATAAAAACAGTACCGCTAAAATAAATATGCACGGCGATATGACAGAAAATTAACTTGTGGCGTTAAAATCCTCTCGCGGCGTAAATTCAACGTCGTGTGAATTAATACAGAGTCTTCATCTACAGCATCCTCTAGAAACGGACATTTTGGTCTCTGCACGAAGGAAACAGGTGAAATCTATGAATGAACTGAAAGATTAAACGAGGTATTTAAACACTGTTCACTTTAAAAAGGGGCGGAGACCGAAGGAAACTCTGGGTTTCCCGAATAAAACCTGCTCGCGACCAGGTTAGGTTCACAGAGTAAGTTGCCATAGTAACTGACTCTGAGTTTCGGTTACCTCGCTTCTTGAAACGGGCTTAAACTTACCCCGCTTTACGGGTTTAAGTAACCCCGCTTTCTGAAACGAAAACTCTGAGTTTTCCTCATTTCGGGGTTAACAAACTCAGAGTTTCCACAAAACCACCTTCTTGAAACGGGCCCCTGGTGTGTTAGAAGTACGCCCCCTATTTATTTCACACTTTTGAGAGTTTATCCAATCAGGTTCAAGAACCATCGTTTCAAATTTGGCGGACTGAATACGTTTGCATTCGCTTGAGCAATCACAGAACCAGCTTCGCCCGCCCCCAGACAAACCTGGACCCCTAAATGTACCTGAAACATTTCGTTTCAGTCCCTCCAGTCACAGACAAAAGAAGAAGAAGTCACTCACTGCGCAGTCTACCATAGGAGGTGGCGCTAATGCACCTTTCAGTTGGTTGCCACCCGCCATTTACAGAACAAAAAGAAAAAGAAGTCACTAAGGTTGTAGAAGCGCCCACTTGCTGCTTCCCCAAACGTAAGTACATGCTTGATACTTATTTGATGTATGTACTCCAGAGGTTTCTCTGTTAATAATGTAGCTTCCCTCCTGTGTAAGGAATGTTAATTGCTGAAACCGTTGAATGTAACAGCTACAGCGACAGAGAGAGACAGTGTTGCAAGGTGTTGACACACAATTTGGATGAGTCCAAGCCTCTCCAGCATTTGTCCGGTTCGAATCGTGTGATATATGGTACTGAGGTCATTCACTCAGCTCACATTATAGCTGCTAGCGGGATAGTAGCGCAGCTTTAGCGGCTAGGGTTAGCGGCTAGTGCTAGTAAATTGTGAGAGTCAGCTGTGTTTCTAATTACTACCGAGCCTGTCGTATGTATGTTGTAGCCCGAATAGACCCGTGAATTTGGGTTATTGCAAGTTCTTTCTAAGTCTAACATGTGTGTTGTTGCTTATCTAGTCAGCTACTTTAGCTGTAAACGTGACGTGTGTTTTTTTTTATAGAGGCTGACGCATGCCAGCTATCGACATGCGAGGAGGTTGCTTCTCAAACTGACACGCGGCTACCTTGTAGAAGAGTAGAAGATTGCTCACCTCAGGAGCAAAGGTATGTACATTTAACAGCAGTATGATCATTTGTTGGCCAATATGCAGTTTTATTTCACAGAGATTTTGCATTTCACATTTCAGTAGTTGTGGTATTCATAATCTGATCTATATTATTGTCTATGTATTTACTCATTATGCAGTTGGTCAACTTATTTTGATATTTTAGTCCGTTGACGGGTAATTTGTAACTCTAGTATTATAGTGCAGATTATGTGGAAAATGTGATGGAGACCATCTTCAATAAAGTCCTGCTGGACTCAGGTTGTTCTATGGAGGACCTTGTAAACATCCCTGTTCTACCGGCCCTCTGAGCAAAATTTGAGCAACCTGACAAAAAAGGAGGTCATTAATGTCATGCTAAGATTTAACAAACCAGCACTATAAAATAAGTTGAAAACGTGACTGTACCTGTTCCACTCCAGAAACTATGCTTTCAACATAACTATGAATCCTACTCGTTCATTTTGTGGTCTGCAAATTGAACTGTGACGGTAACTTATCCAGCATTATAGTGCTGGTGCATTGGTTAAAAATAAAGTTGGCTTTGACTATTGCTGTTTCACTGAACTATTTTTGTATGTATATACCTAATGAGGGAAAACAGACAAATGTTTTATAATATTTCAGCTTTTATTGAGGTATTGCCAAAAAAACAATAATTTAGGTATTTCACAGGTGGTCTAAGTCCAACATAGGTGCCTTGTCCCTCAGGAAAAACTGCCCTGATCCAGACCAGGGAAGGGGGGATGACTTGGACTCTTCGCCCTAGAAGTCCCCAGCACCAGCTGACAAGACTTCTAGGCTAGATACCTGCAACAACTTGAGATACACACAGACATAGTACTGAAAAAACAATAACTACATTTCTATTAGTTATATATTAGCACTTGATATATCATACACCTTACTAAAAGCAAATAAAAAAATATTACAGTAGGTCAATATATATTTAGAAACAAAACTATGTTTGTAAACCAGAGTTCCCAGGTACATTATGATTAATCTGTAAATAGTAAAATGTACTAAAGTTTTTTATGAATTTCTGAGATACTGATTTATTCCATGCATGTGTAATTGTCTGATATACTGTATATTAAATGTGTTATGTAATGAATACAACTTCAATCATACTGGCTCCAGTCCTGGATCATCAACCATACATGACAGTAGGTTTGGCATCTAGTTCAGGCGTCTTGAGGTAAGATTTATCGAAAATTTTAATTTACAGTATTAATAAAAGTAATAAACACATGCAATATCTTGAAAGCAATAGTTGCTGTCACACCATGCCTCTGTAGGCATTCACTGTTCCTACATTGGCACTTAATTACAGACAAATACGGCAAAATATAAGCTGCAGCTGAAGATCCCATTATGGAAAAATTATTTTCACACAGCAGCAGAACGAGAAAGAAAAAAACATGTAAAAATGAGTTTATATTAGTTTATCAAGCCCAAACAAGCTGTAGTCGTGTTTATGAATATTCAGTTGTATTAATTCAGGCTGCTAATTTGCAACCATTAGTATTAGCGTTAGCAGCTAATCAAGTTGCGTATTATATAAATCAAATTGAAATTAAACGTGAATCTGCCATTTAGACGTAACTTGCGCCAGTCGAAGTGTAACCACTTCAGCAGCCTCCCATTCGACTTTGATGTCAGATTGGTCAGATCGTATGGTTGAACTCCACTATGAGGACGAGTTAGCCAGTGTTGTAGTGTTACAATGGATTCAGTGACCGTGACGTTTTATTCCCGCGGCGGATCTTGCTTCCTCAAAGGGGAGGGTGTGGCGATCAGTTTAGCTTCCGAAAATCTACAGTGCATCTACAGTGCATCGATGGCACCCACATTCCTTATTATTATTAAAGCTCCATCAGCCAATGGCTGTGTTAAGAGGAAGTCATTTCACAGTATTAATGTGCAGGTAACTATTATTTCCTGTTCAGAACCTTTTGGTTTAAAGACCATTAAACTCAATGACCATGAGTTTAATGGTCATTAAACCATTCCATTAACTAGGTAATATTTAATGCAACCATTCCATTAACTAGGTAATATTTAATGCAACCCATCCACCCATCCATTTTCTTACCGCTTACTCCCTGGTGCGGGGTCACGGGGGTGCTGGAGCCTATCCCAGCTGGCTACGGGTAGGCTACAGCAGGGTACACCCTGGACAGGTCGCCAGTCCATCGCAGGGCAACACATAGACAGACAACCATTCACTCACACAGTCACACCTACAGGCAATGGAGAGAAGCCAATCAACCTAATGCACGTCTTTGGACTGTGGGAGGAAGCCGGAGAACCCGGAGAGAACCCACGCAAGCACGGGGAGAACGTGCAAACTCCACACAGAAGGGCACCAGGGCCGCCTCCGGGAATCGAACCCAGAACCTTCTTGCTGTGAGGCGACAGTGCTACCCACCGCACCACCGTGCCACCCCTTAATGCAACCCATCTGATCACTAATGTTGAAGCCAAATGATCAGGGTCATTGCATGATTCCAGAATCTTCAGGGAATGATCACTATGTCACATGTTTCAACAGGGTATGTTGTAATTTTTTTAAGTTCATGTTTTTACTGTATTGTTTTGTTGTTTTACACATTTCAATCATTACAGGACACTACAATAGCTACTTGCTGAGGGACAGAGGGTTCCCTTGTCTGCCCTATTTAATGACACCCTACCCTGAACCCGATCCTGGACCACAGACACGGCCATGGTGGAGATGACCACAGGCATCCTGAAGGCGAGGTTCCAGTGTCTACGTGACCTCAGGGTCAGTCCAGAGAGGGCATGTGACATTATAGTGGCGTGTGTTGTCCTTCACAACATTGCCACAATACGAGGAGAGCCACCCTTCTTGTTCTGATGAAGATGAGCAAGAGGATCCAGCAGTGAACCAAGTAGACCTCAGAGATGTAAGACTCTTAAGAAACATGATTTGTCAGAATCAATTTTATTAAGGTTTCTGCACCAAGGCACTCATCATTTCTTCATGTCCTGAAAAATAAAATGGAATATTATTTACATTGCTTCACACAATGTCACCGACTGTGTGCTTTCTGGAACGTCCAATAATACAATCCGTCTATCAGTGACTGCAAGACAATGCAACCCATAAGATCAATGTGAAATAAAGTCGGAGTACTACAACATTTTAGAAGTCTATGCAAAATATAGATCTTGTAATTGTATAATCAAATCTTACCTTTTTGTAGGATTTTGTGTTTCATTTTGACTTGGGACAGAGTTCCTCTTGCTCCAGAAGGATTACACCTTATTAAACAAGAATATTACTATTATCTAATATTATTTGAATCTCATGGAGTTAATAGTACAAAACGATGTGGAAGTTATGTTAAATTTTCCTTTACAATAAGGGAGGAGAGGGTAACATAACGGTAATTAAATAAACTCAATTTACATTATTTTTCTGTTTTTGCCTTCGCCGATGCAGCTGTGTTGCTTTTTCTATTAATAATCGTCTTAAATTCTTCAATCTCTGCATTAAAACCTCCAACTCCGCCGTTGAAATATGCTGCCATTATAGTGTAGCTTCGGATTTCCATGGTGAATTCGGCGATCCATTGGCAATGTCTTTATATACTGTATACGCTGTGCACGTGCGTTAACTCTGGGTAAAAGACAGGAGGTAGATTAACCTAACTCATATCAGGTGTTTTGGAACCGACATACTCAGGGTAAGCAGGTTCTGGGTTAATCAACCCAGAGTTCAGGGTTTAGCAGAAGGTTAATCAACCCTGCTTTCTGGAACACACCCTAGGACAAACTCAACTGAGCGTTGTTCCTCAAGGATTAGTTCTTTTGTCACGTGACAGCCGAACTGTGCAGGCTCTGTAGAGCAGCAAGCGTTCTAGTATGGAAAGCCTGAAGGGTCACAAGAACGGCGTTTCCAAAACGCGTTATGTCAGGTTGTGACGCGTCTCGTAACGCGTCACAACCTGACATGACGCAACCTGACATAACGCGTTTTGGAAACGCCGTTCTTGTGACACTTGGGGCCTGCCATAACGTCACAGCTGTGGCTCAGTTACGGTGCTGTGTGGACTGATAAACAAGGAAATGAGCAATGTCTGATTTCTGACGTTTAGTTATTTGTCACCTGACAGCCAACATATATTATTTATTCATGGAATCATAATTAATTAGTGGTCTTTGATTCTTGTAGATGTGTGTAGTGTTATTATGTATATAAAGTAAAGTGTGTTTGTAAATAAATACTTGCGAACATTATATCAATATGTTGATTTTGTGGTCCTGTATACTCTGCCACAATCATAAAATGTGATAATAATAATAATAATAATATTAATAATGTCACGTTTTGACCAAGATAAATGCACCAATGCACCAGGTAAATATTTTAAGGAACTTATTGTTACTTTTTACTTTAAAAGTCTCACTAATTGTCAAAATAAGTTTTACTTTCACTTGTAATCATGTAATCATTAGCTCGGCTGCGCGGTGTAGTTCATCGTTCTCGTTCATCGTTCACAGCTCAGGCTCTGTGGCGAGCACTAAGTACCACAGTTCTTTGGGGACTCGTTCGTTCGTTCACTTGTCAAGTGACAGCGGAGCCGTGCAGGCTCTGTAACAAGCAGCAAGCGCTCCAGTTCGTTCCTACCGCTACCAAGCGACTGTCTGTCGCGCTGTTAAACAACAATGACAGGGAAGATGCAGGACATAAGTCACGTTAATGTCGTGGGTATTTGCTAGGTTTTCAGATAGTTTGAATTTCTAGTGGTCAGTATATAGTGTTTGAGAACCATTATTACAACGCCCACAGCGCCACCTGCTGTAAATGAACGAAATGAACCACTGACTCGAAATGATTTGTTCACTGTACCGAACGAGACTTAAAGATCCGAGTCAGTTGAAAGAACAAAACCTCCCATCATTAGTGTAAAGCGTGTGTCTTGTTTTTTGGTATAGGAGACTATTGCCTGCTGCAGACATGTGGACGGACGGATTCCTCCATTTATATCGTCTCTAAAGATGATAATCCTCCTACTAAAATGATCTCTGCACCATATATAAACATATGTATTTAGAACTAGCATTTCTTATTATTACATTAGCATAATGGCACTTATCAAGATGTTTATTCTGCCATTCACTGCATGTGAGGTATAACACAAATGTACTGTAAACAGCGATATTTGAATGTAACACATCTTCATGACAAAAAAGGAACTAAACGTTTTTCTAATATATATATATATATATGCTGCAAATACAGATGGTGAAAGATTGTCAAACTGTCAAGCTGCATGCCACATTACTATTTCTAATACTGTGAGTCATTTCCTGTACCAATCTTTATTTAAAGGAGGAGTAAAAGCGTGACAGTGATGAAACGTCGGTGAAACATGAACTTGGCATTAATAACCAAAGTGAAAAGTAGCCTCTCCATCCAGCAGCCAATGGAAACTTTGGTTTCCCGCAAACCCTCAAGCTAAGCGGCACAAATTTAGACAACAAATTTAGACAACAGACAAAAAAGCAAATAAACCATCATTCTGCCATTCACTGCATGTGAGGTATAACCCAAATGTAATTGTTTAATTAAATGAACTTACTCAAGAGAAAAAACAGCAATATTTGAATGCAACACATCCACAGAAGTTACTGGCTTGCAACCCCTGTGCAAGCCTCTGTCTTGCACGACATCAGACGGCAAGACACTCAAACATTCATTTTTGCTTTCAAACTTATGCCCAGTTAATTTATTAGGAAGAGATCTCGTGTAGTTTAGGTATTTCACTGATTTCCACTCCGGAGGGAGTGCAGGTCACAACCACGGACAATGTGAATAATTATTCCTTTGTTTGTGTTAATTTCAGCTCAGAGCCGCTGCTCTACTCTTATCAGTGGCTGCTGAAGGGAGAGGCTGTAACTGAGGCCCTCATACAGGCTGCTCGACAGCTTGTTTCCTCACAGAATACGACCTTTAGAGACGCATCTGAACTGTCTTGTACAGCACATGTGTCCACTGGTCCTGATGAGGAGTTTGAAAAATCATGGTTACGCACACATGCGGACAAACTGACCTCAACCTCTCTATTTTGGGATGAACATAGGTCTGCGCTTGCGATTTCTCTCACTAACGAACAAGAGAGATTTGTTGATGCTTATTCTACAGATCCACATGTCCTTCTGTCAAAACATCAAAACATGACGGAGACAGATGGCAGGACTTGGGTCCTTTCATGGACAGATGTCACCGGGAAGGAGACTGGCAAACGACTTCCGACCCAAATGTGATGTATTCACCTACTTGCTGCATGCTTACAAAAAACTTTTTCAGTCTAACTTTCATGCGCAGCGTACAGTGCACTTGGTACCTCAACATTCCACACACACTCCACACCACGTGTTTTTGTCAGAGGACGCTCTGACGCAGTATCCAGCCTTACAGGAAGTTCCAGCTTCCCTGTGGGCCACACACAAATATGATGTAGGTTTGATCAAAGGGTGTGACCCAGTGGTCATCACGCCAAAATCTGACCACAGACCATGCAAACAGCAATACCCTTTAAAGAGAGAAGCAATTGAAGGAATAACACCGGTGTTTAACTCTCTGTTGAAAGCAGGAGTCATCGTCCCATGTGACAACTCTCCAGTGAGGACTCCACTCTTCCCAGTTAAGAAAATCAGAGACAAAGGACAGCCAACAGAATGGAGGTTTGTCCAGGATCTGCAAGCAGTAAATGCGGCGGTCCAACCACGCGTGCCTACGGTACCGAACCCCTACACCATTCTTTCTCAGGTTCCGCCCAAGGCTTAATTTTTTTCAGTAATTGATTTGGCCAATGCTTTTTTCAGCGTGCCCGTCCACAAAGACAGTCAATTCTGGTTTGCTTTTGAATTCAACGGAAAGTCATACACCTTTACCAGACTGTGCCAGGTGTATTCAGAAAGCCCTACAATCTACAATATGGCACTGAAAGACAGCCTGGATGATCTTGTCTTGTCTCCAGGCACCGCCCTGCTGCAGTACGTTGACGACTTGATGATCTGCACTGAGGATCAGGAAACTTGCAAAGCAGATACGATCAAGCTGCTGAAACACCTGCACGCTGCAGGACACAAAGCAAGTCTGTCTAAATTACAGTTTGTTCAGACTGAAGTTACCTTCCTAGGTCACATCATCACCGCTGAAGGAAAATCCATTTCACCTAAAAGAGCTGAAGCTATTCAGAACCTGCCTAAACGGTGCACATACAAACAGCTTATGTCCTTTTTAGGCATGTGCTCTTATTGCAGGAATTTCATTCCTAACTGCGCCGTCTTGGAGGCTCCGCTTAGAGCTCTGATGCAGACGTCTTCTGCATCCACCACCCGCCTCATGTGGACATCTGAGGCTGAACAGGCGTTCACCGACCTCAAACTTGCTCTTCAGTCGGCTCCTACTTTGGGTCTGCCTGACCCTACGCGACCTTTCACCCAAACAGTGGATGAGAAATCAGGTTGTATGACCTCTGTCCTTCTACAGGATCACGGAGGGCGTTCACGCCCTGTAGCCTATTTCTCTGCTAAGCTTGACCCAGTCGCTGCGGGGCTCCCACGGCATCACGTGACATTGTTGGCTATTCTGATGTCACCCTGCTGGTTCCTCATGCCGTGTCTTTGATCCTTTTGGAACAAAAAACATCACATCTTTCTACAGCCCGATGGCTTAGATACAACACCATCTTACTGGAAATGCCAAACATCACTGTCAAAAGGTGCAATGTGCTTAACCCAGCCACTTTGTTTTCAGGCCCTGACGATGGCGAGCCTCACAACTGTGTTTCGGTCTTGAACCAGGTCTGCACTCCGCGCCCAGATCTATCGGAGGTGCCAATTCCTAACTGTGACCTCGGTCTCTTTGTTGATGGCTCTGCCTCTAGAGACCCTGCTTCGGGCCACTGTCAGGTTGGATATGCAGTCTGCACCTCTCATACTGTTTTACAGTCTGGCGCTTTACCAGGACATTACTCTGCTCAGGCTGCGGAGTTGATCGCACTGACCGAAGCCTGTAAATTGGCTGAAGGGAAGTCTGTTACTATCTACACAGACTCCAGATACGCTTTTGGCGTCACACATGACTTTGGTGCTTTGTGGAAACACAGGAAGTTTTTGAAATCTGATGGCAAACCTATGTTGCATCATAAGGTTGCTGATCTGCTTGACGCAATTCTGTTACCAGCTGCAATTGCTGTATGTAAGTGTCCTGCACACACTGGGGGCGCTGATCCCATCTCTGCTGGAAACGCACGCGCTGATGCTGCTGCGAAGGCAGCTGCCCGACTTCCCCTTCCCTTTGCTCCCTGCCTCTTATCCTCCACCTCTACCCAACCTCCCTCTCCTCCCTCTGCTCTCCCTGATCTTCAGACATTCTCTACCCCACAGGAACGCAAGCTCTGGCTGACGAATGGCGCCACCAGTAGCCATGGCGTTTGGTATGGGCCCGACGGCAAACCTTGCCTGCCTAAACACTTTTTCCCTCATTAAGCGGTGGCAAGGTCCCTTCCAGGTCCTTCTGACGACCAACACGGCTGTGAAGATCGCAGAAAGAGCGACTTGGATCCACTCCAGCCACTGCAGGAAGGTCCCGGATCCGACAGACGACCCTCCATCTACACCACACGAGAAAACCACCACTGACGAAAAGAATTGAGAAGGACGACCCTCGCTGTGCTCACACACGCACTGAGGCGAGGCTGCGTTGACCGTTCAGCTGAAGGTGTGAGCCAAGCGCCGCCTGAAGCTGCGTCGGTGAATCACACCATCAGACCATACATCTACACACACGCTCCTGAGAAAACACACACACGAGCAGCCTTGAGTTGCCGACGCTGGACGACGTGTAGACTCTTCACATCACGGGAGTGACAGTGACAGACATTGGGAGGAAACCTGGAGGTGATAACGAATCCCAGGTGTCTCTGTGATCAGCTGATCACAACGTGAAGAACCCCAACGAACTGTCAAGGTGTCAACAAACAGGTTGGAAACAATCTAACGCTACTATTCAACAGGAAGAAGAAGACACTGATTGTGACCCTGTTGCTTTGATCCTTATTGTATGTTACTTTAATATTTGCTCTAAATTGTGTGGTTGATTTACATGTATGCCTCTCTGTGATTTTATCCACTATTTTTGAATGAAAACATTTTACGATAAGCATATCTAGAGCTGTTTTCTACTTGATTCACACTTTCACACAAATTTTTATCTTCCACTGACACAAAATGGCATTCACCAGACGAAACACGATAAAAATGATTGTCATATCAACCATTGCGGTGACGTGTGACCCTCCCGTACTTCTGGAGAACTCACACATTTGTTCACTGAAGATCCAAGCGCGATATCAGCGGCGCTTTCGTACCAAATGACACAATGCACTACATTCAGGAATCCAGATACCGATTCACTCATTGGTTCTGATGCTGACTCTGTAGAGGATGATGTTGACGTTGATAACGAGGACCACAAAGATGACTCCGATGATGATGGTAGTGACACAGAGACTGACGCCACAATAGTTTAAATCAACATATAACCCTCTTCCCATTTTTGCTTGACTGAACGTGATCTGATTGATTAGAGGCTTATGTCCCTGTCTTTCCAAAAGCTCATACACAAGGGTTATTCTAGTATAACTACCCACAAAAACAGCTCACAATCTTTTATCCCTACGCCATTTACATGTTTATAAGCAATATATTTAACGAATCATTTTTAAAGAATGCTTTATTACTACAAAATGAATGCCACGATTGACAATTTTTTTTCTTTTAATGTTTGATTAATGTGTAATCAAAAGGGGGGAAATGTAATGGAAAAATTGTACTTTAATGCTTTTGTGTTCATTTCTGACTCTGTATAGTGACCATGCATTCTGTACTTGTTGATTAGACCCAGAACTGAACATACTCAGACAGAAAATCTATCTCCCTCTCAAGGTGACCGATTGTTCATGGCCTGAGTCTGCCTTTTAACCCTGGGCTCTGGCTCCTTTCTGTCTGATGCCTCACCAGACCCAATGCTGTAGCCTTGTGTATTCCCTGTGTAATGTGAACATCTTCACCCACAGTGTGATAAGGAGATTCCACCAGGTCCAGGGAAAAAGGTTAAAAGGCAGAAGCAACTTGAGGATCGTGGGCTCTTTGCATTATACCTCCGTGGTGTGTGTGCACTGATCTCCCCAGCTGGTTTTTGGTTTGTTGATGTGCACGATCAACATCCATGCTTTTTTTTTGCTTTCCCCATTATTTTTATTTTATCCTTTCTTTGTTATTTCAATAAATCGCACAAAAGGACAACTCTCTCATCTGCTTCTTTATGGAAAAATTTCCACCACATATGGCTACTTAGTTTCCTGCTCTGCAATGATCTTTAGTTTACCTGTGAGTTATATGTGTTAGTTTGCATTTTTTGTTTCTGGCTTATCCTGCAGTCGCAGCGTCCTTAGTTTGTATTGTTCTCAGTCTGTATGTTCTATTTATTTATTTATTAAATCACTTTTTTTTTTTTTTTTTTTTGTTCTGTCCAGCAGTTAAGCAAGCAGCATATATTACGCTGAATGCCATATTGTGATGGACAGCTTTGCTTTAACAAGAAGAGTATATATAGAATATATATACTCTTCCTGATTTATGGTTTATTTAATGGTTTATTTAGCTAATCCAAAATGTGTGTGATGTTGCTGTGTTGGTGGACAGGTTAGGTTTCTGCTTTAGGGTGTGTATGCGGGAGGGTGGGGGGAGGGGGGGTAAGGGGTGCAACCAGCTGCTGAAACCAAGCAAATCTGTTAAGTAAACAATCGGAGCAAAAAATAAAAAAAATAAATAAAATAAATAAGAAGCATGGATGTACCTTAGGCTAACACATTCATAACTAAACAATTTTTGTGCTGTGGTTTACCTTGGAGATTAATACTAATACCAATAATAGTGCTAAGGTATGTGCACATACTAATACAAACATATACATACAATATACATACATATGTGCATTATTATACATATCCCATACTACTTAATAAAAGTCATGACATACAACACCACAAATTCCATCTTCACACATTATTCATATTGGTAGTGATAAGTATCAATAATACTTACAGTTGGATTTGGAAAGTGTCCCAATACAAGGTTAGTAAGGCTGTAGCTTAACATTATTCACCCAAAGGGTGAGGCAGACGTTGGTGCATGAACAATGCCACTTGTGAAAGCCAGGGTGATGTGAGGGGCTCCGCCACTACGCCCATCCAGCAAGCAGAGGAAGGAATCCTAGCAGCCAGGGAGCACACACACCTTCAGTTCCAGGAGGGCAGGTGTTGCGACCCAAGCTGCCCACACAGAGCCCCCCAGGCAGAGCTGCAGCAGCCACAGAGACAGCACCCGAGGCCAGAGTGGGCCACCGGGGGTCAACGCTGTCCGCCCCATGAGAACCAGGGGCAAACACTCCCCCCGGCGGGAGGGTCGGCCTGAAAGAGTAGAGCCCGAGGACCCACGGTCCGTAAGGTGCCCGCCAGAAGATGCCCCCGCGCCCAGAGTGGGGCCCGCCCCCAGCCCGCCACCCCCACACGGGCGGAGCGGGGCCTACCCCATCGGCCCGACCTCATCCCCTGGCGCTACAGCGGCCTGCAGCACAAGGCCAGCAATTGGTGGGGTCAGCAGAAAAGAGACCACCCAGGCAGACGATCATCGTACCCCGGGCGAAAAACCGGACCCCCCACACTTCAACCGCACCACACGCATACCAACTCACACAAACACAGATGCATACACCCACCCACATGTGCAACACACATCATCACATCAACACACACACACACCATAGACTCTCTCACAACAAACTAGTCAATCATACGTGAACCAATGCACTCTCAGATACATTCTCCCACCCACACCATTCGCTTGATCACATTCGTGGGGAGGGTAGGTCTCCGGCCTGCCGTCCATGTGGCCCCAGGCAGGGACCGCAGCTCCTCCCGAGCCCCGACCAACCCCCCCAACCCGGAGGAGGCAGAGGGCAGTAGAAAAAGGCACCCCAGAACCCTGCAACCCAGCTTGGACGTGAGTGTGTGGAACTAAATCGCACTGAAGGTGGGTGACACCTCCAGGAGCACAACCGCTGGCTGACGGTGTGTCCCCCGGACAGTGCCCCCCCGCGCCCTAAATGTCTTTTTGCAGTTAAAACTGGGTGGTGATCTCTCCATCAGGGCCAGTGGCCGAGGCCACAACTGGCCTCAGCCCCAGGCCCCAGTGAAAGAGCCCACCCCCGGCCCTAAATGTATGTGTATGTAGCTAAGTATGAGGAACTTTGGGAGATACCCAATTCTCCGGGGGGTCCAGCAGACAGAGCCATCAATGGGAAGTCTACTGGCCCCCCCGGAAGGAGCCCCCAGATTCCTGGACAAGTGTGTATGACTAATGCAATTAAAACTGCAGAGCATCCCACTTGGAAGGGATGGAACCACTTCCCAGTAGCCCTGGTCCCTCCATCAGCAGGACGCCCCTTGCAGACCTAAGTGGATGAATGCGGAGAAATGTAGTTGGGAAGCAGAGCTCCAGGGTCCGCAGAGCCAGGTTCCCGACTGGCTCTGCTACCTATCCCACCACCCCCCACAACCCCCAGCCAGGAAGGGACAGCCGAGACCCAGGGACCGCAGTACTACTGCCCAGGCGCCACACGCAGCACAGCCAGAGCCATCCTCACCCTTCTTTCACACTTGCCCATTCTCTCGCTCAAGTATTTATTATATCACTTATTGTCAGTCCTGTCTGTGGGTCGTGCATTTGGGTCCTCCCTCCAGTTTAGTTTGAAGGCCTTTGTAGCCTGTTCCCCACTCATAGTGAGTGTGTTTTAAAATACAGTTCAGTCCAGTTTGACCCTTGTCCGTAACAGAATGCACCAACCATTTGGACCCAGCCGACCCTGTTCTTTTTGTTTTTCCCCGGTTAGTGTAGTGGAGCGCTACTGTAGGGGTAGTCTGTGTTAGCACTATAGCTTGTCTTGTTTGAGGCTGTGTGTTTGTGTTCACTGGGTGCTTGTCTTGTTTTCGTGCTTGTACAACTTGTTTAGTTTGTCTGTGTGTGTGTGTAACCAGTTCAAGTTCAGTGCCATGGATCCAGCAAGACCAGATCTGTCCCCACACTTTTTGATGCGCTACGGGGTCATATTGAAAGCAGCCACTGAAGCTCCTAGACCGGAGGCCAGGTTAGTAGCAGTCGAGCTGCTGGATGACATTTTGTGGGAGGAACCCTGGTTGTTTGAGTTCCCGGGTGTGGCAAAGCTGTGGGCGGAGGTGGGTGCGATGCGCGATGAGCTACAACGCGCACTACTTCGCCCCCCTCTTCCAGACTCGGGGGTTCGTTTTTGTACCGGGCCCTCAGACTTCCATGGACAGTCGCTCATCTCCAGCTCGTGGGTTGGAGCTAAGATGGGCATCCCTGATTCGGCTCGCACAACGAACTTCACTGCGTCTGTTGCACAGCCCCCGAGACGTCAGCGTTCAAGGCGGAAGACGCTGCGCTCGACGAGACAGCAATGGAGGGCTGCTGTTCTCGCTCCTCCAGACCGGCACTTGGAGGACCAAGTGTCGCAGCCCGCTGGCTGTCGGCCAGCAACCGTGTCAGCGGGAGACCCTCTTACCCAGCGCTCTTGGGAGGGAGCACTGGATGGGGAGTCACAGCGTGAGGATGCCGCTGTTCAGACTCCTACACCTGCACCAAGGCACTTCAGGGAGGAAGCATCGACGTGTGCAGATCGGCAGTTCACTACTGCTGTGCCAACTCCACGATCCCAGCGTTTGGAGGAGACGCAGGGCGTGGAAATACAGCGGGGCAGTCCCATTGCACAACATCTGGTTCTGGTTTCGGCCCCTCGGCGTGGAACGTCAACGCCGCAGCCGATCTTCCCAGTACCTGCACCACGGTGCCATAAAGTGGCGGCGCCATTCAGTGCGATTCAGCGCGACAGCACATCAGCTGTTGCCTTCACCTCTTCACGTTTGGCTCCGGTTCCGGCTCCACGTCTAGTCTCGTCTCTGGCTCCGGTTCCGGCTCCACGTCTGGTTTCGTCTCTGGCTCCGGTTCCGGCTCCACGTCTGGTTTCGTCTCTGGCTCCGGTTCCGGCTCCACGTCTGGTTTTGTCTCCGGCTCCGGCTCCACGTCTGGTTTTGTCTCCGGTTCCGGCTCCACGTCTGGTTTCGTCTCTGGCTCCGGTTCCGGCTCCACGTCTGCCCTCCAAGAAGGGCGCTTCTCTGAGGGTGGGGCTGCTTCTTGTTTCCCCGATGGCAGCACGGCGTGAGGTTCCTGTCGCCAAGCCCCGTTTGACCCTTGAGGTTCCTGGTGGTCCAGTGGAGGCCACGCTTCGTCGCGGTGGTCCAAGGAGGACGCCGTTGGTTCCTGTTCGTCGCGGTGGTCCATGGAAGATGCCGCTGGTTCCTGTTCGTCGCGGTGGTCCAAGGAGGACGCCGCTGGTTCCTGTTTGTCGTCGCGGTGGTCCAAGGAGGACGCCGCTGGTTCCCGTTTGTCGTCGCGGTGGTCCAAGGAGGACGCCGCTGGTTCCCGTTTGTCGTCGCGGTGGTCCAAGGAGGACGCCGCTGGTTCCCGTTTGTCGTCGCGGTGGTCCAAGGAGGACGCCACTGGTTTTCATTCGTTGTCTTGGTGGTCCACAAGGGGCCTTAGGGCTCATGGGGGCTATGCCACCGGACTGGTCGCCTTGCCGCCATAATCACCCGCTGCTACGCTGGCTCGGCCTCTACCGTCGACGCCCACCCAGGGAGCTGGGCCCGTGTCAACTGGCACCAGGAGTGCCAGTTGACTCCCAGCGGCTGCTGGGTTGGACCCTGCCTCGTTGGCACCCACCATGAGACTGGAGGACTCGTTATTTGTGGACTACCTCAGTTTGTTTTGGGACTTGTTTGACTATTGAGAGTTACGTTAGTGGGGTTATGTTTTGATCAAACGAGGGGATGTGATATGGGGTTTTTTGTTTTGGAGTGTTTACGGTTTGGTTGGTTCATGTCTGTTGCTGGTTCTTGGGTGTTCTTGTCTTCTGTGTTTTGGTTTTGTTTGTCCCGCCTCCTCGCCTCCCTCCGCCCGCCCGGCTCGTCTAGTTCGTGCGGGTTCGCCGTCTGGGAGCCGGCTTTGAGAGGGGGGCTCTGTTGTGAGTCAGCTTCCAGACAGCCAGAGGGCACTCTGGCTCACGTGGCATTAAGGCCCTCTTGGTTGGTTCTTTGTTTTTTCATTTCCTGTCATGTCATGTCCTGTTATTAGGTTAATTAGAATCACCTGTTTTAGTAAGTATTTAAGTTTCTGGTTTGGGTACAGTCTTTGTTGGTGCATTACTCGTTACTCGTTACGTGTTACTTGTTACTTGTTACTGGTTATGGGTTACTTGTTACGTGTTGCAGTGTCGTTGTGCTCTTGTGCTCTGTCCAGGTTTGTGTGTTTGTTCACTGTTTGTGTTGGATACTGTTGTTTGCATGTTTTGTGTTTTAGTATGGCTACTTAGTTTCCTGCTCTGCAATGATCTTTAGTTTACCTGTGAGTTATATGTGTTAGTTTGCATTTTTTGTTTCTGGCTTATCCTGCAGTCGCAGCGTCCTTAGTTTGTATTGTTCTCAGTCTGTATGTTCTATTTATTTATTTATTAAATCACTTATTGTCAGTCCTGTCTGTGGGTCGTGCATTTGGGTCCTCCCTCCAGTTTAGTTTGAAGGCCTTTGTAGCCTGTTCCCCACTCATAGTGAGTGTGTTTTAAAATACAGTTCAGTCCAGTTTGACCCTTGTCCGTAACACAGACAAGGTCAGACAATGATGTTTGCGGATGACATTGTGATCTGCAGTGAGAGTAGAGAGCAGGTGGAGGAACAGCTGGAGAGGTGGAGGTTTGCTCTGGAAAGAAGAGGCATGAAAGTCAGTCGTAGTAAGACAGAATACATGTGTCTAAACAAGAGGGAGAGAGGTAGAACAGTGAGGCTACAGGGGCTGAGGTGAAGAAGGTGCAGGACTGGGGTCAACAGTTTAGTGTGATGGCGAGTGTGGAAAAGAGGTGAAGAGGCGAGTGGAGCGGAGCGGGTTGAGGAAAAGTGTCAGGAGTGTTGTGTAACAGAAGAGTGTCAGCAAGACTCAAAGGAAAGGTGTAAAGACAGTAAGAGCAGCTCTGCTCTGTGGGTTAGAGACGGTAGCAGTGAGAAAGAGACAGGAGGCAGAGATGGAGGCAGCAGAGATGAAGATGCTGAGGTTCTCCTTAGGAAGAAACAGGTTGGACAGGATCATATGGGGTGCCAAATGTAAAAGGAGCACCTACTGATGTCATCACGCCCTCTGCTCGTCGATCCTACCATAAGATCCTACCATACCGTATACCATAAAATACGGTAAATTGGCTACTCTCCATTGCCCATAGGTGTGAGTGTGTGCGTGAATGTTTGTTTGTCTCTGTTTGGCCCTGCAATAGACCGGCCACCTGTTTAGGGGGGACCCTTCCTCTTTTTTTTTTTGTTCTGCTTAGCAATTCAACAAGCAGCATGTATTAGGCTGAATGCTGTATTGTAATGGACAATACTTAATACTTATAATACTGCTTTTAGAAGAGGAGTATAAGAAATATATGTATACTAATATATATATATATATATATATATATATATATATATATATATATATATATATATATATATATATATATATATACTTTTGGTTTATTTAATGTTTTATTTAGTCATTCCTAAAAATGCGTGATGTTGCTGTGTTGGTAGACAGGTTGAGTTTTTGCTTTGGGTGCGGGGGGGGGGCTGCAACCAGCTGCAACCAAGCAAATCAGTTAAGCAAACAATCGGTGCAAAATGTACCTAAGGCTAACGCATTCATAACTAAACAACTGCTGTACTGTGGTTTACCTTTTGAGATTAATAGTAATACCAATGATAGTGTTAAGGTATGTGCACATACCTATATATACATATATCGCATGCATACACATTATTGATATTGGTAGTGATAAGTTGGTAGTAATACTTACAGTTGGGTTTAGAAAGCCTGTTTATCAGCTCAGGTGTTGAGTGTCCCACTACAAGGTTAGTAAGGCTGTAGCTTAACATTATTCACCCAAAGGGTGAGGACGTTGGTGCATGAACAATGCCAGTTGTGGAAGCCAGGGTGATGTGATGGGCTTGGCCACTACGCCCATCCAACAAGCAGATAAAGAATCCTAGCAGCCAGGGAGCCCACACACCTTCAGTTCCAGGAGGGCAGGTGTTACGACCCAAGCCGCCCACACAGAGCCCCCCAGGCAGAGCTGCAGCAGCCACAGAGACAGCACCCGAGGTCAGAGTGGGCCACCGGGGGTCAACGCTGTCCGCCCCATGAGAACTAGGGGCAAACACTCCCCCTGGCGGGAGGGTCGGCCTGAGAGAATGGAGCCTGAGGATCTGCAGTTCGTAGGGAGCCCGCCAGGAGATGCCCCTGCGCCCAGAGTGGGGCCCACCCCCAGTCCACCACCCCTACACGAGCGGAGCGGGGCCGACCCCATCGGCCCGAGGGTTAGGGTTACAATGGAGCAGTAGAACGTTCGCTTTACTATTCACTTTATTATAGGCTTTTACAGATTTGTAAGTCAGCAATTTTACAATTTACATATCTGTATTTGTATGCGTAAATAACTGAAGTACTGAACTGAAGTATAACTGTTTATTTTACAGTATTGATAATGTGTAAAAATTAAAGCTAACTATAGGTTAATTAAAAAAACAAATGCTTAAAAAAGATTAAATAAATAAAAAATGTCTACATGGTGATTTTAAACTGACAAATAACTACATTCAAAGAAGTCAAATACAACCAGCTATACTGTATGTTGCCTTAGAGATAATAACATAGATATTACAAACTGGAACGCATAAAGTAATGTTTAGACGTGCAAAGTGCTCATTTCGTATTGTCATTGCAGTAAACTTCATTACAGTAGATGTCTTCAGTTGTGTTAAATTTTCTATACATCAAGTCCTGCTGGGCTCCACCTGCATCATAACGGGAGCAGCTGTTCTGCTGTTTGGACTTCTTTTGCTTTGAGGACACAACCACGTCTTGATTTTCATAAATCTAAATAGAATCAGAATAATGAGTCAACTGGTTTCTTCAAGTATTCCACAGTGTTGGTAAAGCAAATTACACGACCAACTGAAGCGTGAACTTGATGAATCAACCACCATCTCTAATGAGACGTCAGGGTATGGCTTCATTGAATGTACATAACTCTAAGTGGAGCTGAGCTGCTAACATGTATATATAAATATATAATATACTGTATAGGTTTGCTTACAACAGATTCACTGATCACTTCATCTTCAGCCTTGTGTTTTTGATGTGTTGTTTCCACGTTGGCTCCAGTTGCTGGAAACAGAACAGTTAAGCTTTGTTTCCTCCATATTTACAGTTTGAGCATTGTTTTGTTTCTGTTTTACATTCGTACCTTTTTCTTTGTGACATTTGTGTTTACACACCATGACCATCAAAAATATCAGAACAAACACCAGCACAGCAGGTACAATGAAAACCATAGCCTCAAAGGCGGCAACATCTAAAAGAGAAAAAGAGTAAAATGATCCTTCCTGTTAACAGACGTTAGCAGCAGACTCCTCATATATCTGCTCTCTGAGGCCTGCTTCACCTTCACACAGAAGCAGAAGGAAACCAGTTATCAGACCTGGGACATCACTGCATTTGGTGGATTTGATGTGTTTGAAATAATACTAAATACTAGGATACAATTCTTCTAGTTTTTTACATGGTTGCAGCTCAGATCACAAATTTAGCTCAGATAAAACCAAAACATTGATGGGATTTTACCTACTGACAGTTGGATGTTGGTGTAGTTTCCAAAGCTCCACTGTGAGTCTGAGCCACACCAGTACGTCCCAGAATCACCTGCTTCCAGCTCTGAGACCATCAACAAGAAAGAGCTGGTAGAAACATTATCCAGCAGAGTGAACCTGGTGTCAGTCATCATGTCTGTGCAGTTCCTGTGGTGGTCTCCCTTACAGAGGAACTTCCTGTTTGTCCCATGTTGTGGTGGATAGGGACACTGCATAGTTAATGGATGTCCCACAAAGCCTCTTAGTTTGTTTGACTTCACACAGCACCACTCTGTCAGACACAAGGAGGTTGGAGCAAAAGTTAAATAAGATAAGATACATTATTGATTCCTTTGGGGAAATTTTCAGGTCACAGGTGTTTTGAAAAAACAAGTGATAGAGTGATAGTTCATAGTGAATGAAACAAACCTACATACATGCAAATTAACAATGTGTCAAACACCATAAGTTTAAACACATGACTAATCATGAACAACAGTGACCTCTCACCTTTGACCTCCAAATAAACGGCAGAGAAAACTTTAAGGCCTGTGTTTGTGTGGACTCCACAAAGATACGACCCAGAGTCCTGTTGGGTCAGACTGGTGATGTTCACTGTGAATGTTGACAGCTTGTCATCAGTCAGTGTGAAGCGTGTGTCTTGTTTCTTGGTGGAGGAGACTACTGCCTGCTGCAGACATGTGGACGGACGGTTTCCTCTGCACATGTACTTCAGGTTGTTCTGGGACTCAGACTCATATGAACATGTGATGGACACAGAACCTCCCTCATAAGTTTGGACTTTGGTGGAACTGTCACAGCAGGTGTTTTCTGAATTTACATAAAATAAAAAAAGTTCTTCATAGTCAATGTGTAAAAACAATAATCCACAGCATCCATTGTCTGTAACTGAATCTTTCCAACATGTTGTCACATAAATAGTTGATATGTTTTAGAAAATATGTAAGTGTGGAAATTTTGTCAATGCCCTTGGTGCCGTCAAACTTTGAAACTGTGACCTCTCACCTTTGACCTCCAGATGAACAGCAGAGAAAACTTTAAGGCCTGTGTTTGTGTGGACTCCACAAAGATACGACCCAGAATCCTGTTGGGTCAGACTGGTGATGTTCACTGTGAATGTTGACAGCTTGTCATCAGTCAGTGTGAAGCGTGTGTCTTGTTTCTTGGTGGAGGAGACTACTGCCTGCTGCAGACATGTGGACGGACGGTTTCCTCTGCACATGTACTTCAGGTTGTTCTGGTACCGAGACTCATATAAACAAGTGATGGACACAGAACCTCCCTCATAGCTTTGGACTTCGGTGGAACTGTCACAGCAGGTGTCTATCAAACAGTGTTAAAAGGACAGTAGTATTTATTTAGTGAGATTTCTGGGTTAAAACCACCAATAACAATATTAAAAAACTAAATATGCTAGAAGTCAAACAAAATGTCAAAGTCAAAAAAAAAACAATAGCAATTCAGACAAGATAATGTTACAATATCTGCAGTTCAACCCTGAGGCTACTGATGCCTAGATACCAAGTGGAAGAGTATAGACAAACACAGAAATACCCACAATTATTATTTTAGTTAACCTAAATATTGAATATATGAAGTGATGGACACAGAACCTCCTTCATACTGTAACTTTGGTGGAATTGCCACTGCAGGTGTTCCCTGGATTTACGTAAAAAAAAGAGTTCTTCAAATCTCAATGTGTAAAACATAATAATCTACACATTGTCTGAAATAAATATAATTCCAACATTTGATCTTAAAAAAAGTCAATGTGTTTTGCACCATATGTAGCTGTTGAATTCTTGTCAGTGCCCTTGGTGCTGTTAAACTTTGACACTGTCACCTCTCACCTTTGACCTCCAGATCAACAGCAGAGAAAACGTCAAGGTCTGTGTTTGTGTGGACTCCACAAAGATACGACCCAGAATCCTGTTGGGTCAGACTGGTGATGTTCACTGTGAATGTTGAAAGCTTGTCATCAGTCAGTGTGAAGCGTGTGTCTTGTTTCTTGGTGGAGGAGACTACTGCCTGCTGCAGACATGTGGACGGACGGTTTCCTCTGCACATGTACTTCAGGTTGTTCTGGTACCGAGACTCATATGAACAAGTGATGGACACAGAACCTCCCTCATAACTTTGGACTTTTTTGGAATTGTCACAGCAGGTGTTCCCTGGATTTATGTAATAAAAAAAGAGTTCTTCAAATCTCAATGTATAAAACATAATAATCTACAAGTTGTCTGAAATTGAATATATTTCCATCATTTGATCTCAAAAATAGTCAATATGTTTTACACAATATGTAACTGTTGAATTTTTGTCAATGCCCTTGGTGCTGTTAAACTTTGACACTGTGACCTCTCACCTTTGACCTCCAGATGAACAGCAGAGAAAACATCAAGGCCTGTGTTTGTGTGGACTCCACAAAGATACGACCCAGAATCCTGTTGGGTCAGACTGGTGATGTTCACTGTGAATGTTGACAGCTTGTCATCAGTCAGTGTGAAGCGTGTGTCTTGTTTCTTGGTGGAGGAGACTACTGCCTGCTGCAGACATGTGGACGGATGGTTTCCTCTGCACATGTACTTCAGGTTGTTCTGGTACCGAGACTCATATGAACAAGTGATGGACACAGAACCTCCCTCATAGCTTTGGACTTTGGTGGAACTGTCACAGCAGGTGTCTTCTGGATTTACATGAAGTAAAAAAAGCAGAGTTCTTCACAGTCAATGTATTAAAAACAATACTCTACAGCATCTATTGTCTGTAACTGAATCTTTCCAACACGTGGACTTTGTTGGAATTGTCACAGCAAGTGTTTATCAAACAATTTTAGAAGGACAGTAGTATGTATTTAGTGAGATTTCTGGGTTAAAACCACCAATAACAATATTAAAAAAACTAAATATGCTTCTCTCCCTTCATATCCAAACACATGGATCAACGGTCTTGTGCTGCTCACAAAACAGGGAGAAGCTACAAAAATAAAACAGCAGGAGTTGTTTTTATTTGCTTTACTTGTAATTTAAACTTACCGATGAGGAAGAAGAGCAGCATTTGAAGTCTCTGCATCGTCAGGTTCTTGGAGGAAATAGAGCATTCACCAGACTGTTTTCTAACACAGAAATGTTCCACCCACAACCTCTGTCAAACTCTTCACTTTCACTTCTGCATTTTAATCTGTTTTTTTTTTGTTTTAATAAAATGTGAAAATATAAACATATAAATGTATAAATTTGTGTTTGTAGTACAATGTGGTGCTCAGCTGTGTTTTTCACACACTGCATGTGACACTTTGGGATCTGTATTAAAGAACATATATGAAAGTTAAAAAGGCTGTGTTTTACTGAGTCTCATGATGTAGGCCTGTTTTTTAGGCTGTGAAGTGTGGTAAGCTGCTGTTTGCCTCCTGACAGGTGTGTTGTTAAATTTATTCATCCATCTTCTATTCCACTTAATCCTGTATGTGGGGTTGCAGGGGAGCTGGAGCCTATCCCAGCTGGCTATGGGCGAGAGGTGGGGTACACCCTGGACAGGTCGCCAGTCCATCAAATGGTAACACACACACACAGACAACTATTCACACATACACTCACACCTATAAGCAATGTAGAGTGACCAATCAACCTAATATTGTACATGTTTTTGGACTGTGGGAGGAAGAACCCTGAGAGAACCCACACGATCGAAGGGGGAACATGCAAACTACACACAGAAAGGCACCCTGTCCGCCTCCGGGAATCGAACCCAGGACCTTCTAGCTGTGAGACTGCACCAGATGTGCAGTCAGCTTAATTGGTATCACTATGATCCCAATGACTGACTCGAGCTTGAAACCCATAGCATTTCATTGTTACAGTCAGGACCATAAATATTTGGACAGAGACAAATGTCTTCAAAATTTTGTTTCTGTACATTATTACAGTGAATTGTAAATTAAACAACTAAGATGCAGTTGGAGTGAATACTTTCAGGTTTAATTTAATGGCCTAAATAAAAAGATTGGATAAAAATCTGGAAAAGTGAAGCATTTTTATAACACAATCCCTTTTTCCCTCACTCTTAAGTAAATGATCTATATGCTACTGCATGGGCAGGTGTGAGCAATTCTTTTGTTTTGTCATCGTCAATGAAGCAGATATGTACAAAGACTTGCATAGATTTCTTACTAAAGTTTGTGTAAGCGCAAATCCAAAAAGAAATCAGCATGTATTAACCTCTACTAAGTACAAATCTACACGTTTCCTTCGTACATCCCATGTTGATTGGGATGTACGAAAAGTACGTGAGTAGCAGACTCCTCCCGTGACACGCCTCCATATAAATCTGTTAATTAATTTAAATATGGTCTGCATTTGTCCAGTACACTGTGCACACTGTGTGTGCAGGTGTCAATGCTGCCGGTTTTGCACAGGAGTGGAAATAATACAAAAAAAAAAGATCTGACATGAAGGTGGATGTGAAGCGAAGTTTACCACAAAAGTGTCACCAAAACAGGCTGAAGACAAAGAGAAACAAACCTCCTGACACTGTGTTCAGCAACCAGTTGCCAGGAATTGAGACTTTTAGTCATAGTTTCTCGCCATTTCCGGGTTTATTTTGTTTACTACCTACTTGTTTCTTATTCTGTTTCGTTTTACTATTTATGTGATTTCACAGTCAATGAACCATCAAGCCATTGCATTTAGTAGAGGCGCACTGTCAAATACTTCGTAATCTCCGTGTTATGCAAATACGAATGGTCAAAACGAGAACCACATGCACAACACTGAACCAGAGAGAAACCAAACCAAAGGGGCTAAACAACAATCTTTTGTACCCCGCCATTGTTGGAGGTGTATCGGGGTATGAGCAGGAGTACAGGGGGTCATCTATGACTTTGAGAGCTGGTGTGAGAATAACTACCTGATACTTCCATCCATCCATTTTCCGAGCTGCTTATTCCCCACCTGATACTTAACACTGGGAAAACAAAGGCGTTAATGCTTGATTCAGAAGGTCCCCTCCACCACACACACCAGTGAACATCCGGGGCTCAGACACTGAGACACTGTCAAATACGTGGGTGTTCACATAAACGATAAACTGGACTGGTCTAACAACATGGACGCTTTGTATGAGAAGGGCCAGAATTGCCTCTACCCGTTGGTGTGTGCAGACAGCTGCTAAGGACTTTCTATGACACTGTGGTGGCCCCAGTAGTTCTGTATGGAGTTGTGTGCTGGGTGGGGGGCAGTACAGGCCGAGACAGGAAGAGACTCAACAAACTGTCCTGGGCTGCACACTGGAGTCATTGGAGGAGGTGGCGGACAGGAGGATATTGGCTAAACTAACATCCATCATGGAGAACCCTCTACCCCCTGCACCACTGTAGAGGCTCTGAGCAGCTCCTTCAGCACCAGACTGTTACACTCTCAGTGCAGGAAGGAGCGCTGGCGCAGGTCATTCCTCACCACAGCCATCAGACTGGACAACACAGCACTGCAGTGATTCACAATTGTCACGATTCATTGTTGTGCAGTGTGTGATGATTGCCACTGTGAATATTTAGGGTACAGACAACATTGATACCTTATTCATGCATAACTTATTTCTTATTTATAAGTATTCTTGATACAAGTACTAGTATTACTGTTGTTACTGCTGGTGTTTTACTTTTCTTTTTGTCTATTATGCTGCTGCTGTAAACACAAACATTTTCCGATGGGATTAATAAAGTCGTATCCTACCCTATCCTATTGTCATACATTCAGCATCATTGTCTGTTTTCTGCCTGGTTTCCTGTTTTATTTTGTCATCTTTCTGTTGAGTTCCTGTTTTCGCCTAGTCAACTCATGCTTTACTTTTATCATGTTTTTAGCTTCACAGTCTTGTTTTGCTAGTGTCCGGCTTTACTTTGTGACTTTCCGTTTTGCTTCCTGCCTGTTTCTGTTCAGCTGTATTTAATTAGTTATTACCTCGTTTGCCAGATTGTTTGTTCACACACCTTGTTGTTGACCTTTGAGCATCTAGTAAGTCCATGGTTTTTGTTTTGTGCCTGTTTTTTCGACTTTGCCTCTGTCCTTGTGTCCTTCATCCCCCCGTTCCTGCTTCATTCGTGACACCTATCCTATCCTATGTTGACCGCAAGCGCAGGCCCTCCAGACGTGAGCGCTGGTATGAGAGTTGGTAAACTCCATAATTCTACACTGAAAAATATTACCGGAGTTTTACAGTATTTAACAGTGAAATTTCACAATAAATTACAATATTGTCACTTCACGGTATTTAATTGTGAAATTAGCAGTAAAATACAGTAGTAAGAATTTTACTGTGAAATTACAAGAGACGTGGATCTTTACAGGTTTTAATTGTGATATTGGCAGTATAATACAGTATTATAAATTTTACTGTGAAATTACAGCAGGCGTATCTTTTTGCGGTATTGGTCATTGACATTTTTATATTTGTGGTGTTCTCTTCGCTTGTCTGCAGTGTTGAAACGGTAAGTAATGCTACATAATTTTCTTCAAGAAGACTTTAGATTTGAATATGTAATAGTTATTGGATATGGCCTAAAGAGTATTCAGAGCTTAAACTTATTACGTGAGTACAATTTAATTTTGCGTTACTGATGGTAACTTTAGGCTTGAAGCCGCTTATTTCAAATGGACTCCTAAGTACCATAAACGTTGGAGGGTTCAAAATGGTTGCTAACTACAATTTTGACGTATTAACTTAAACTTTAGCTAACCTGAGTTGGAACGTTTTAGCGTTACTCGTTATCTGTTACTTTGTCTTACGCCGTTCCTCTTCACACTAAGTGACCTGTACCGCTAGTTTTTCCTTGTTTTAGATCAAATTTGATGTTACTGGCTGTCCCTTATTTCAAACCCTCTCATTTTAAACAGGCTCATAAGCAACGTAAACGTCAGGGGTTCAATAGCGTTGCTAACCCAATTTTGGCATGTACTGGATGAAAGTTTAGGGACGGGTGGTGCTGAGAGAAGACCTACGTCATCCAGCGCCGCCATCTTAATAGTGTGCCTGCCCCAGCTATTACAGCAGTTAAAAAGTCAAATTTGGTGGGGTGACTGTGTGGTGAAAGAGGGTTAAGGTGAAGCACAGCAAAAAGAATGGGAAGTATAGGAAAATAAAAAATAAGGTGTCTCTTTACAGAGTTTACTATAATAACACTAACAACAGATAAAATATCCACGTTACCAGAATAGCAAAACTTTGTTCAGTTGCTAATGTATTCATACATTATTTAAAAAGCAAAACAAACTAAATCAGCAGTAGAAAACATAAAATAAGATAATCAGCTACCTTGGAAACTAACAAACAGCTTTCAAACAGCACTTTAAATTCTCATTTGATGTCTGTCCTGTAAACTGTATAAAACATTAATTCCCAAACATGTCTTAATGTATGCCACAATGTTTTACAATGTTTCTTTCTCATTTGTTTAAGGTGACATATTGGAGCCAAGAGTATGGATGCTGTCTGTTTTGGGGCAGGAGGTCATCGGACCTCACCATAACCGGTGGCTTAGCAGCGCTCTTTGCCAGCTACTACAATTTCAACATGCAGTATGCTGATGATGCTTCCTGCAGCCTGGAATTCATCCAAAGGTCACGTTTATTAAAAAATAAAAAATAAGCTTATCTTCATATTATAGTTTCTCACCATAACTAACACTTTTGTACTTGATCTTGTTTTTACAGGTGCTTCTTGGGCATACAATAAATCCTGAGAAAGGGTCAAAATCGAAAAGGCAGCAAGGACCTATTAATCAAAAAGTCTGCACTTTCATTCAAAAATTAATTGACTTTGAATGGCTGTCATAGACACCTGTTCATTAAGTCACCAGCTTAAGTGTTGCAAAAGGTTGTGCCATGAAAAACAAACCTAACAGTGACAGAAATTGTGTTTTTTTTTCTTTATATTACCATTGTCATGTTTTGTCTGTTTTCTGGACTGTAATGGTAAAATAAATTAGTAAAATAAATTTTATTGTGGTTAATTTTGTTTTAGATTTGTAATACCTTGTTAGATCCTAAACTTAATAAAATTTGCAATATTGCTTTAGTTTATTTTGTTAATTACTGGCTACTAGTTAGTATTACATTTACATTATTGCATGCAGTACTGTAGCCTCACAGCATTTCCATGAAACAATTACTGTAAATTCACAATTTAATATATTACTTGTTCCACAATATGCTGTAACTTCACAGCAATCTTATAAAACCTTTACTGTAATATTACAGTTAAATAGCATACTGTTATATCACAGTAAAAATTATGTCCATTTACTGTAAAATCACAGTAATATACTGTTATCTCACAGTAATTTAGTATCCTGTCTTACTGTGAAGTCACAGTAAATAACTGTAAATTTACAAGCAGTAAAATTCTGTAAAAGTCATGCAGTTAGTAGCCAGTAATTTACTGTAAATTTACAGCAAAATATTTAACAGTGTAGACTTCTGAAACATTGTGACAGGCTCACAACTCTCAATGGCGTTGCCTATTTTTTAGAGACTCATTGATGTCACGTCCGGGCTTGTCACCCGCCCTTCACACTGAAAGGACTTCCTGTTTTATTTTTGTATACTTCCTGTTTCTCTGTTTAGTCCCCGGATCACTCAGCACACCTGTTAGCAGTTTACTAATCAACACCGGTATATAGCATTCACCCCTCACAGACTCCAGTTGCCAGATTGTTGCGTGAGATCACCACTTTCCAGCGTTTCTAGTTCTGCCTTGTTGTGTACCGTGTTTCTAGTTCTGACCTCCGATTCTGAGCCTGCCTGATCCTTGTCTGCCTTGATTGTTGCTACTGCTTGTTACCGACCTTGCCTGCCCGACCACGATTCTACGCCTGACGTTTGGTATTGTACTCACCTCTCGTATCTGACCTGTGCCTGCCCCTGACTACGCCTCTGCCTGATCCCGTTTAACCTGCTTGATCTCCTGTGTATGACCCTGCCTGGATTTGACTCTGCTTATTGGAATAAACGACACTCTTTAACACCAGAAACCTCGTATTGTGCTGTGCATGTGGGTCCGTCATCTACGTCGCCCTGACAGAACAATCTGGCCAGAAATGGACCCAGCCAGCATCGAGACCCTCCGCGCTGCGCTCGCCGCCCAGGAGCAACGGCTCAACGAGCAGGAGGAAAGGACCAACTCTGCGCTCCTGAATCTGGCGGAGTGCGCCCGCCGTCAGGAGAACGCAGTGGCAGGACTCGTGGAGGCGGTGGGTCGCCTCGCGTCAGGAAACTCCGATGGCGCCGCGCCGAACCAGGTTTCAGCGCCCGCAGCGGCAAGTGCACCCGCGGCGACTTCGCCGGCTCTCCCTCCGGCACCCGATGCACGCCTCGGTGCGCCAACCCGGTTTTCCGATGAGTCAGGCGACTGCCGGGCATTTCTCACACAGTGTGAGATCCACTATGAACTACACGCTCCCGCGTTTCCCACCGAGAGAGCTAAGGTGGCGTACGCGGTTTCGCACCTGACCGGAGAAGCGGAGGCGTGGGCAACGGCAGAATGGCAGAACGGTTCAACCTGCATGTCGTCTTTTAGAGCTTTTTCAACGGCGCTGAAGCAGATCTTCCAGGAGATCACGCCTGGAAGAGAAGCGGCGCAGAGACTCGTGAACATTCGACAAGGAGGGAGGACCACGGCCAAGTACGCGATCGAGTTTAGGACCCTGGCGGCGGAGGCCGGGTGGGACGCAACCGCCTTGGGCGACGTGTTCATCCGCGGCCTCTCTCGGCGCGTGAAGGACTGTCTAGCGGCTCGGGATCTGCCGAGCGACCTGAATGCATTGATTTCGCTGGCCATCCAGATCGACCGACGACTGGGAAGCAGCGAACGAGAGCACCGTGGAAAAGCGGAAGTCTCCACCAGAGGTCAGTGTTTCACCAACGGAGGTTCCCCCTCGCGGGGCTCAGGTACGCCGCCATCACCAGAAGAACCCATGCAGCTGGGACGCGCGCGTCTCACGGAGTCAGAGAAACGACGCCGCCGCTCCCAGGGGTTATGTTTGTACTGTGGACAGCATGGACATTTCGCCAATAAGTGTCCGCTAAAAGACCTGGCTCACCACGAGCACGGAGGATCGTGGTGAGCCGAGCCATGTTTGGTAGCGCCTCCGCACGCTCACTGCCTACAGTCACGCTCTCGACCAGCTCTCATTCCCTCCAGCAGGCGGTCCTCATCGATTCAGGGGCCGATGCCAGCCTGATGGACGCCAGGTTGGTGGAGAGGATGGGCGTCGCCACCTCCCCGCTTGCGACGCCGGTGGAAACCCACAGCACTGGACGGCCGCAAACTATGGAAGGTGACCCACCACACAGAGGCCGTCACCATGGAGTTTGCAGACGGGCACACGGAACGCATCCATTTCTTGGTGGTGGAGGCATGCTACCACCCGGTGGTGTTGGGCCACACGTGGCTGCGTCGGCACAACCCCAGTCTGGACTGGAGAAGCGGTGAGGTAAGCGAGTGGGACATGGACTGTAAGAGCACTTGTTTTCAGCCCTCGGTGAAGACGGAGGAACCACCGACCGGACTGGGCAGGAAAAGGTGGACCTGACCGGAGTGCCGGCCTGCTACCATGACCTCGCCGCGGTATTCAGTAAATCCAAGGCCATGTCCCTGCCACCCCACAGGACCCACGACTGTGCCATAAACCTACGGCCCGGCTCCAACCCCCCCAAGGGGAGACTGTTCCAGCTGGCTCCAGCCGAAAGACAGGCGATGAAGGAGTATCTGGACTCAGCCTTGGCTACAGGCATCATCCGGCCATCCTCCTCTCCAGCAGGGGCCGGGTTTTTCTTCGTGGGAAAGAAGGATGGCACACTCCGACCATGCATAGACTATCGAGGCCTCAACGACATTACTATTCGGGACTCGTACCCTCTTCCTCTCCTCCACTCTGCGTTTGAGCTACTGTCGGGAGCCAAGTGGTTCACAAAACTGGATCTACGGAACGCATACCACTTGGTTCGCATCAGAGAAGGGGACGAGTGGAAGACGGCATTCAACACCCCGAACGGCCATTATGAGTACCTGGTGATGCCGTTCGGCCTCACCAACGCCCCCGCCGTCTTCCAGGCATTTGTTAACGAAGTATTGGGCCAAATGATTAACAGATTTGCATTTGTGTATCTTGACGACATCTTGATTTTTTCTAGTACTGAGGAGGAACACCAGAGTCACGTCCGCCAGGTCCTAAAGAAACTTTTGGAACATTGGCTCTTCGTAAAGGCCGAGAAGTGTGAGTTTCACGTCAGCACCGTGTCATTTCTGGGTTTCATCGTGTCACAGGGCGGAGTCCAGATGGACCCGGCTAAAACCAAGGCGGTAGAGGATTGGCCGACGCCCCAATGTCGGAGGGACGTGCAGCGCTTCCTCGGGTTCGCCAACTTCTACCGCCGCTTCATCCTTCGGTTCAGCAGTATCGCAGCCCCCCTGCACAGACTCACCTCCCTGAAGGCTCCGTTCCAGTGGTCGGAAGAAGCAGAGTCGGCCTTCCAGCACCTTAAACAGAGTTTCACTACCGCTCCTGTGCTTCGCATGCCGGACCCAGAGTGCCAGTTTGTGGTGGAGGTCGATGCCTCGGATTCGGGGGTAGGAGCGGTGCTCTCCCAGCGCGACCCAGCCGGAGGTAGGCTACATCCCTGTGCATTCATGTCCCGCAAATTATCTCCCGCGGAACGGAACTATGATATCAGGAACCGGGAGCTGCTAGCTGTTAAGACAGCACTGGAGGAGTGGAGGCACTGGCTGGAGGGAGCGGCGCAGCCTTTCTTGGTCTACACCGACCACAAAAATCTAGAATACATAAAGACCGCAAAGAGGCTGAACTCCCGCCAGGCCCGCTGGGCGCTGTTCTTCAGCCGCTTCCATTTCCCACCTGTCATACCGCCCAGGCTCGAAGAACACGAAACCGGACGCTCTCCTCCCGGCTCCATGATCACCTAGACGCCCCGGTGGAACCGGAGCACATCCTACCGGTGGGGTGCCTGGTGGGGGCAGTTACGTGGCCGGTGGAGAGACGGGTCCAGGAGGCCACCCAGGGCCTTCCCAGACCTCCTGCATGTCCCCCCAACCGTCTGTTTGTTCCCCCAGGTCTTAGAGGGGAGGTGATCCATTGGGCCCACGCGTCTGCCATCAGCTGCCACCCCGGGGCACCCCGCACCGCGTTCAGGGTGGGCAGACGGTTCTGGTGGCCCTCTATGAAATCGAACGTCCGGGAGTACGTGGCCGGATGCCCCACATGCTCGATGCATAAACCGTCCCACCAGCGACCCGCCGGCCTCCTGCGACCGTTGCCAGTCCCACATCGGCCGTGGTCGCATGTGGCGCTGGATTTTGTCACCGGGTTACCACCCTCGGCAGGTAACACGGTCGTCATGACCGTAGTGGACCGGTTCACTAAGTGCGCGCATTTCATTCCTCTACCCAGACTCCCCTCAGCCAGGCAGACGGCCCAAGCCATGTTGGGACCACGTCTTCGTCTACATGGATTTCCGCAGGACATTGTGTCGGACCGTGGACCCCCAGTTCGTGTCCCGTTTCTGGAGAGAGTTCTGCGCACTTCTGGGGGGCAGAGGTCAGCCTCTCCTCCGGATACCACCCGGAGACCACGGCCAGACGGAGAGGGCCAACCAACAGTTGGAGGTGGGACTACGGTTGTTTGGCATCGAAGAGCCCCGGGACGTGGTCCCGGAAGTTGATATGGGTCGAGTTCGCCCACAACACCCTGCCTTGCGCCTCCACGGGTTTGACACCTTTCCAGTGTGCTTATGGCTTCCAGCCCCCTATGTTTCCGTCCTTAGAAAAGGAGTCCACGTCCCCATCGGGCCCATGCTTTGTTACGGCCGGGTGTCGACAGACGTGGCTCAGAGCCCCGGAGGACGATGCTCCAGGCCCCAGGCCACGCTACAAGGAGGCAGCAGGATCGAAAGAGGTCCCCGGGACCCACGTATGAAGTGGGGCGACCAGGTCTGGCTGTCCACGAAGGACCTGCGGCTCTCGGGATCTCCACGTAAGTTGGACTCCACGGTCATCGGTCCGTATAGCCATCGCTCAAGTGATTAACCCCGTGGCCGTGAGACTCTCGTTGCCCAGGTCCATGAAAGTGCAATCCTACCTTCCACGTCAGTCGTCTCAAGCCCCACCCGCTCCTGTCCTCTGGTCCCGCCATCCCAGCCTCCTCCTCCGCCTCGGGTGGTGGACGGCCACCCGGTCTACTCGGTGCGGGACCTTCTCGACTGCAGGCGCCGGGGCCGCGGGTTCCAATACCTGGTCGACTGGGAAGGCTACGGGGCGGACGAGAGGTCCTGGGTCCCGGCTCGGGACATCCTGGACCGCTCGCATCATCCGTGACTTCCATTGGGCGCATCCGGAAGCTCCCGCCCCGGACGGGCTCCGCCGGGACGCTGAGGCGGCGACGGGGACCAGCGCCGGGATCCGGTCCCCTCCTCCTGATCCACCCTCCCGCCCGCCCTGGTCGGGGGGGGGGGGGGCTCCCCGTGGGTGCCGTGGTAGACGCCCTGGGGGGGGGGTACTGTCACGTCCGGGCTTGTCACCCGCCCTTCACACTGAAAGGACTTCCTGTTTTATTTTTGTATACTTCCTGTTTCTCTGTTCAGTCCCCGGATCACTCAGCACACCTGTTAGCAGTTTACTAATCAACACCGGTATATAGCATTCACCCCTCACAGACTCCAGTTGCCAGATTGTTGCGTGAGATCACCACTTTCCAGCGTTTCTAGTTCTGCCTTGTTGTGTACCGTGTTTCTAGTTCTGACCTCCGATTCTGAGCCTGCCTGATCCTTGTCTGCCTTGATTGTTGCTACTGCTTGTTACCGACCTTGCCTGCCCGACCACGATTCTACGCCTGACGTTTGGTATTGTACTCACCTCTCGTATCTGACCTGTGTCTGCCCCTGACTACGCCTCTGCCTGATCCCGTTTAACCTGCTTGATCTCCTGTGTATGACCCTGCCTGGATTTGACTCTGCTTATTGGAATAAACGACACTCTTTAACACCAGAAACCCTCGTATTGTGCTGTGCATGTGGGTCCGTCATCTACGTCGCCCTGACAATTGACTAACATGAGATTTCAATGGTTTGTTTGTGGTATCCGAATCTCTGAAAACCAGCTGGTGTTCACGACAACGTTGGTCATCAAGGTCAGCCTCGCACACGCTTCTCGGCTCATCAGCGGTTCTTTTGGTACAATAAGGAGAGGGAGCTACAAAATTATGTGAAAAACTGCCACAGATGAATCCCCAGTAAGACCCTCAGTAAGACCCCAACGTAATTTGCACAACATTAGGGAGGGTTTCTTCATTAATCCTTCACATAAAAACACATGCTATATGCTGAATTAAAGCTCACATTAAGTGCTTTCGAATGATAGCAAGCTTGTCTGTGTCAGTCATTCAAAGCAGAAGAGAGCCCTCAATTAATTTGATAATTTCGGAGCCAAGGCGCTTAGTAATGTGCATAAATGTAGGGAGGGCTTCTTTGTCATTCTTACAGATAATAACACATGCTGTATGCCGAATTAAAGCTTGGATAACGTGCTTTTAAATGATACCAACTTTTTTTTTGCCAGTCGTTCACATCAGAGAAGGAAGCTCAGTAAGTCCAGAGCTCATGAACAGGGCTTGTACTCATGTGAAGTGGACTTAGTAAGGATTAGGAGACCAAATTAATCTTGTGGCAGGAGTGTTCTGATGGCTTAACTGTTAGGGCATTCCCCTCTGAAGCACTGTGTTTGTGGTTTAAGTCCTACTCGTGTCACTGGATATTTTCCTTTAGGAATTAGCCATGTTATCTTAGTAGATAGAACTTTATCTTTTGATATACATTTCACATACAATGTAGGGGACCCACCAGTCAGTGCCAGGGAGATTGCTTTATTTCCCCATCCTGTATAATTAGTGACAGTAATAGTCCAGGGTTCCCCGCCACACCCGCAACAAATCGTTGCCCGCGGTGATGATGACGGCTCGGAGTCAGCAAGGTAACAGTCAGCCAGGTTGAACTTCCAAGGTGTTTCAAAAATTTCAGCGCTACTTAAACTAGCCCAAAAAGGAAAACGGGCTGGAATCGAATTTAATTAGTTTATTCTAAAATAGCGAATCACCTAAGGACTGTTTGTGACTGTTTCAGTTTTGCGGAGTTTCAAAAGGTAAAATTAAAGTAATGCGACGCCAAAAAGAAAAGGTAAAGAAGTTTAAAGATAGAGGGAAATCCGTGGATTATTAATGCATGGATTATTAAGGTTTTATTCGTGGTCACTTAAAACGCTGTAGCAAATGAAATGTTATTCATGATGAATGGTCTTGTCCCTATGTAACACAGAGTAAACACTACAACATACACAAATAATAATTGCAAGCAAAATCAAATTATAAATGGCTTTATCTAGACATTACTTGTTATACTACTGACTACTATTGCAACACTTAAAATGTCTCACAATAATGAGGATATCTAATTTAGCTGGTGGACATAGCATATATGTATAGTGCACAGATTAAAAGAAGAAGGTGAGTATCTTTATTTTCAACTTCAAACTTCACACAAAAGAAAGCATGGTGATAAGTTGTCTCAAGTCCTTTGTTGTTCTTTGGGAATTTCCTGGCAAATCTGTAGATCAGGGCATTGAACATGACACCAATCCAATATCAGTAATTTTTGTACATAATTATTTTATTATAATTACAGCATTTTTTACACAAAATGCAATGGGCAATCAGTTTCATGACAGTTGCAAAGTTCTGGTGCATCTGAAACCAGAAACTTGGGTCGAAATGAAGAGTTTTCCTTTTTATTAGTTCACATTCCAGGTTTTTAGATCCCAGATCTCCTGGGCTAGTGGGAGAGTCCATGAAGTGAGTCTTGGGGAGAGGGAAATTATGAGAAGTCTTGGTCTGCTTAGTGATAAGGTAGAGGAAGACCCTGGTGAGATTTAGGTGGTGTCACCTAAAAGTATCCATGGTCTTTTGATGTGCACTTCTTATGTGTGTTGTTCATGTTAAACTCACAGATCTGTTGTGAGAGGAAACAGTGTCCCTGTGGAATAGAAAAGAGTTCTGTGCATTCTTATCTTCTGGTAAATTACAGCTTTGTCTCTGTGGAAGGGAGTAAAGTTTACACATTGTATTAAGTTACCTACAGTAGGTCCAGACGTGGATTGGCTACAGGTTTACTTCTGAATGATGTGACACTGCTGAGAAATCCTCCTCCTAATACTGCACTTTTTACCAGACACCAGCCAGAACGCAGAGCCAGAGTCATGAAAACATGGCACATTTCAGGCAGTCTGTTAACATTGATAGAAATGTTTGGCATACAAGTGCCTGATATCATTTAAAATAACTCATGTGCTTTCTATTAGTGTAAGGTTTATTTCTGTATATATCGCTGTTAAAATCACAGCTAGAGGGTGGTGAATGAGGCGACAAAAATGCATTTCATGTTAATGTTCATTTTCCAATCTTATGAGCAAATACTTACATGCACATCACATGTAGTGCACAAAAAAGAAATCAGAAATCATATCTATGCAGGACATGTGTGAGAAATTTATGTTCTGTACCTTAAAAACGGCAACAGGTCAAAAAGCAGAAGGACTGCAAGGCCTGCGCTGTATGCGGTTCAGAGAGAGAGTGCACATATGGTGTATAGCAAATAAAAAGATTGAATGATAGTAATTTTTTCTCACATATAGCTCAAGGTGGAGCTTAAAGGTGCCTGCACATGCAAAATTAACTTTTTGGACAATCTGGTATGTTTATTCGACTCCCTGGGTCACGTTAAGACACTCCTGGTGTGTTTGAAGTACGCCCCCTACCTTTTTCACATTTTCGAGAGTTTATCCAATCCCGTTCAAGAACCATCGTTTCAAATTTGGCGGCCTGGGTACGTCTGGCATTCTCTTGACCACTCACAGAACAGAAAAAGTCTGAACCCGAATGGTGTTATGTTATTGGACTTCTGTGCTAGGCACAGTTTTGGCCATAACAAACACCATGTTCGAACATAAGGGTGTCCATCGGTGCACATGTCACCAGGACACCCTAGGCCGGAGGTCGATGATAGACTTTGTAGTCGTTTCACCCTGACCTTCGGCCATATGTTTTTGGACACTCGGGTGAAGAGAGGGGCTGAGCTGTCAACTGAATCACCACCTGGTGGTGAGTAGGATCCGCTGGGCAGGGTAGGAGGCTGGAACGACTTGGCAGGCCCAAACGTATTGTGAGGGTCTGTTGGGACGCCTGGCTGAACCCTCTGTCAGACGGACCTTTAACTCACACCTCCGGGAGAGTTTCGACCAGATTCCGAGGGAGGTCGGAGACATAGAGTCCGAGTGGACCATGTTCTTGGTCTCCATCGTCTACGCGGGGCCGTTTGGGAGCTGTGGACGCAGGGTCTCCAGTGCCTGTCATGGTGGTAATCCATCCCCGAACCCGATGGTGGACGCCGGAGGTAAGGAACGCCATCAAGCTGAAGAAGGAGTCCTATCAGGTCTGGTTGACCTGTGGGACTCCTGAGGCAGCTATGGGTACCGGGCAGGCCAGAGCGTGCTGCAGCCCGTGCCGTTGCGGAGGCAAAAACTCGGGGCCTGGGAGAGTTCGGGGAGGCCATGGAGGAGGACTATCGCTCGGCCTCAAAGAGATTCTGGGCAAACTGTTCGGCGCCTCAGGAGGGGGAAGCAGTTCTTTACCAACTCTGTTTTCAGTGGAGGTGGGGAGCTGTTGACCTCAACTGGGGATATTATTGAACGGGTGGAAGGAGTACTTTGAGGATCTCCTCAACCCCTCCGACATGCCTTCTGCTGAGGAAGCAGAGGCAGGGGACTCAGAGGCGGACTCGCCCATCAACCAGGCTGAGGTCACTGAGGTAGTTAGTAAGCTCCTCGGTGGCAGAGCAGCGGGGGGTGGATGAGATCCGTCCTGAGTACCTCAAGTCTCTGGATGTTGTGGGGCTGTCTTGGGTGACACGCCTCTGCAACATCGCGTGGACGAGGGGGACAGTTCCTCTGGACTGGACAACCGGGGTGGTTGTCCCTCTTCACAAGAAGGGGGACAGGAGAGTGTGTTCCAACTATAGGGGGATCACACTTCTCAGCCTCCCTGGGAAAGTCTATGCCAGGGTACTGGAGAGGAGAATTCGTCCGATAGTCGAACCTCGGATACAGGAGGAACAATGTGGTTTTCGGCCTGGTCGTGAACGCTGGACCAGCTTTATAACCCTCAGCAGGGTGCTTGAGGGTATGTGGGAGTTTGCCCAACCAGTCTACATGTGCTTTGTGGATCTGGAGAAGGCATTCGACCGCGTCCCTGAACTGACATCCTGTGGGGGGTGCTCCGGGAGTATGGAGTCCAGGGCCCTTTGCTAAGGGCTGTTCGGTCTCTGTACAATCGGAGCAGGAGCTTGGTTCGCATTGCCAGCAATAAGTCAGACCTGTTCCTGGTGCATGTTGGACTTCGGCAGGGATGCCTTTGTCACAGGTTCTGTTCATTATTTTTATGGACAGAATTTCTAGGCACAGCCAGGGGCCAGAGGGGGGTCTGGTTTGGGGACCACAGGATAGCATCTCTGCTTTTTGCAGATGATGTTGTCCTGTTGGCTTCATCAGGCCAGGACCTCCGGCGTGCGCTGGTGCGGTTTTGCAGCTGAGTGTGAAGTGGCTGGGATGAGAATCAGTTCCTCCAAATCTGAGGCCATGGTTCTTGACCGGAAAAAGGTGGTTTGCTCTCTCCAGGTTGGGAGGAGAGTTCCTGCCCCAAGTGGAGGAGTTTAAGTATCCTCATGAGTGAGGGAAGGAAGGAGCTTGAGTTTGACAGACGGATCGGTGCGGGCGGCTGCAGTAATGCGGTCGGTGTATCGGTCCGTCGTGGTTGAAGAGGGAGCTGAGCCGATAGGCAAAGCTATCAATTTACCGGTCAAGCTACGTTCCTACCCTCACCTATAGTCATGAGCTTTGGGTCATGACCGAAAGGGCAAGGTCACGGATACAAGCGGCTGAAATGAGCTTCCGTCGCAGGGTGGCTGGGCGCTCCCTTAGAGATAAGGTGAGGAGCTCTGTCACCCGGGAGGAGCTCGAATAGAGTCGCTGCTCCTCCACACTCGTGAGGAGCCAGTTGAGGTGGCTCGGGCAATCTGTTCGGATGCCTCCTGGACGCCTCCCTGGGGAGGTGTTCCGGGCATGTCCCACCAGTAGGAGGCCCTGAGGAAGACCCAGGACTCGCTGGAGAGACTACGTCTCTCGGCTGGCCTGGGAACGTCATGGGGTCCCACCGGAAGAGCTGGAGGAAGTGTCCCAGGGAGAAAGAAGCCTGGAACTCTCTGCTCAGACTGCTGCCCCCGCGACCCGGCCCCGGATAAGCGGATGAAAATGGATGGATGGATGGATGGATGGATGGATGGATGGATGGATGGATGAAAAGTCTAAATGTAAATGTTAAATATAAATCTAATGTTAAATCTAAATGTTAAATCTAAATGTTAAATGTACAGTAAAGGTTAAATGTAAATGTAAATTTTGCAGTCTGGTATTATTTTAGAGCGAGTCAGTTTATACATCTTAAAAAACCTAAAAGAAAAATTGTACTTTAATGCTTCTTGTGTTCATTTCTGACTCTGTATAGTGACCATGCATTCTGTACTTGTTGATTAGACCCAGAACTGAACATTCTCAGACAGACAATCTATCTCCCTCTCAAGGTGACCGATTGTTCATGGCCTGAGTCTGCCTTTTACCCCTGGGCTCTGGCTCCTTTCTGTCTGATGCCTCACCAGACCCAAGGCTGTAACCTTGTGTATTCCCTTTGTAAAGTGAACATGAACATCTTCACCCACATTGTGATAAGGAGATTCCACCAGGTCCCGGGAGAAAGGTTAAAAGGCAGAAGCAACTTGAGGATCGTGGGCTCCACACCTTCATGGTGTGTGCACTGATCTCCCCAGCTGTTTTTTTTATTTGCTTTCCCCATTATTTTTATTTTCTTTATTATTTCAATAAATCGCACAAAAGGACACCTCTGTCATCTGCTTCTTTATGGAAAATTTCCACCACAGAAATTGGCGTCTACGAACAGGATCCGCTGCAGGTCGTCTAGACGGTGTGACGATAGGACGATAGTCCTGAGGACTAGGGTCGCTCAGCCTCCAAACCTCTACAGACATTCAGAGCAGGGAGGACTGCTCACCCGTCTGGATCGCCTCTGACGAGATCCAACAAAACAAAATCCAACATCTACTCGGCTCGGTGAGAGAGATTCTGTTTTGTTGCGACTTGTTGAAGAAAAAAAAAAAAAAAGAAACGGGTTTGAAATTGGAAACAGGTATTCGGGTTTACTTGGCTCTGATCATTTGGCTTAGGGAAAGTAAGGCAAATAACAATTAATTCTAAAACATCCCCTACTAGACTAAAACAAACAACGACAAAAGAAAACATAATAAGTGTTACGAACTCGCCCCGTCGGTACCGAACCGGCAGGGTTTGACAGGGAACCTACTAACTCCTCCCGTCGGTTCCGAACCGGCGGGGCTTTGACGGAACCCTGGGGCAGGAGAGGGAATGCGGTGGAGAGAGACGGCGACAGCACCCGCTCCAAGCGGGGAGAACTACGGCTCTCACGGAGCCGGGAGGAGAACGCGCTCACACTGAGCGGAGGCTTCAGGCACTACGGCCGACGTGCTTCCAACACACAGCTCTGTGTGTAATCCCTCACACAGACACCTGGCCGCAACCGGCAGACCAGGTCGCAGGGAACACAGGAGAGGGAAGACCCCAAATGCACGACCCAAACACAGTGTCTTACCAGTTAACATAAAGTGGTTTATTTCAATACAACGTAAACTCACTGCACCGCAGGACTCGGTTCAACAAAAGGAAGAACTAAAAATCACTGCATTGCAGGAAAACGATAAACAACCTAATTCACTATCTACAACTAAACGCTCCGTACACTACGGGCAAAAATCCTAAACATGAAACATAAGACACTCACAAAACTTACGTGGTGGGACAGGACATCAACAAAACCAAAACTCCTTGCAGCATAAACTCTCCTCAATGTAACAATGGGGTAGCATCCAGCTACACCAAGTGTACACACCAGCAATGTGTGAAACAAAAGACATCCCTTATATACAAACCAAAACAGGTGGGTCAACTAATTACACAGGAAATTAAAAACTCAAACACAGACCCACCAAAAATCCCAGGAGCGCCTCTAGCGGCGCGGAGGCTGAATGTCACAGAACCCCCCCCTCAACGGCTGGCTTCCAGACAGCCGCCAACAAAAAAAAACAAAACACCAGACCCGGGTGGGCAGAGGCGGAAAACACAGGAGGCGGGCACAACACAACCCCTTCCCCAACAAAACAGGAGCCCATTTCAAAGTCCATCGTAGGGTAACACCTATCCCAGCGGCAGAAAACAGTTCCTCCCCAGCGTCCTGCTGGGGCCAGTCGGCACCTCCGTGCTCTGAAAGTCCTTCAAATGTCTATAACAGTCCACTGCCTTTCAAGGCGGGCGACGAACCTCCTCCAGCCACCGCTGCAGAGGAGTAGGCAGTTTGACTGTCCCCAGACTGACAGTGCGACCTCTGGGCGGCCGCCGACGAAACATGAGCCCTGCAGGGGCTTGACGCGGCCGAAACCGTCTGTCCGTCAGACGTTGAGATCCCCGTGGCGGCCGACGGCGTGGGAGGCAGCGCCACCGTAGCGGCTGTCGACGCCGAAGGCGAGGCCACCAGTCCACGACACAAGTACGCAGCTCCGGACCACCGCCAGAGTGCAGGGAACCCAGCGGCGTCCTCCCTGGACCACCGCGACGAGAGACAGGGACCAGCGGCGTCCTCCCTGGACCACCGCGACGAGAGACAGGGACCAGCGGCGTCCTCCCTGGACCACCGCGACGAGAGACAGGAACCAGCGGCGTCCTCCCTGGATCACCGCGACGAGAGACAGGAACCAGCGGCGTCCTCCCTGGACCACCGCGACGAGAGACAGGAACCAGCGGCGTCCTCCCTGGACCACCGCGACGAGAGACAGGAACCAGCGGCGTCCTCCCTGGACTACCGCGACGAGAGACAGGAACCAGCGGCGTCCTCCCTGGACCACCGCGACTAGAGACAGGAACCAGCGGCGTCCTCCCTGGACCACCGCGACTAGAGACAGGAACCAGCGGCGTCCTCCCTGGACCACCGCGACTAGAGACAGGAACCCGCAACGTTCCACCAGGAACGGACGTGGCCTCCTCCGGACCACCAGGAACGGACGTGGCCTCCTCCGGACCACCAGGAACGGACGTGGCCTCCTCCGGACCACCAGGAATGGACGTGGCCTCCTCCGGACCACCAGGAACGGACGTGGCCTCCTCCAGACCACCAGGAACGGACGTGGTCTCCTCTAGACCACCAGGAACGGACGTGGTCGAACGTGGCTTGGCGACAGGAACACAACGCGGTGATGCCATTGGAACCCCACGAAGCAAACCCACCCTCACTCTACCCTTGTAGGCCAGACGAGGTGCTGGCACAGGTGAGCCGACTCGTGATGCAGCAGGCCAACAGGAAGTTGCTGCAAAGTTCTCTGTCCTGTCAGCAGCCACAATAAAATCCACCTCCGATGAGATACGTTCCTTAGTCCGTTTAAAATCCACCGTTCCACACTGTCCCTTCAGCTCCCTCCATATACTCCGAGCCTCGGAGGGAGAGAGACAAACAGCTCCGGGCACGGTCTCCATTTGAGTGACGGGAGCCGTGGGCGGAGCTACGGCAGAAACCGCTGCCGGGTGAGAGTCTGTTGGCGCCCCTAAATTAAAATAGTCCACCGCTGTTCTGGCCGCTGCCAAAAATCCAGACCGCAGATCTGGATCCCGCTGTGATGGCGAGCGTCCGGCCAGCTGGGCAGCCAACTCCTCCTGTAGTGCGGGGAACCACGTGACTAACTTCGGAACTCCCGGAATTGCGTGGAACTGCGGCACGACACCAATTAGATCGTCCAATCGGTTAACACCGTACAGCCGGTCCCATGGAGCCGGCGAGGTGCACGCAGCCCCGACATAATCAAAAACAGCCCCCAGAAGCGAGGGCTGATCTGCTCTGAAGCAGTTGGCTGGTGTGTTCTGTTACGAACTCGCCCCGTCAGTACCGAACCGGCGGGGTTTGACAGGGAACCTACTAACTCCTCCCGTCGGTTCCGAACCGGCGGGGCTTTGACGGAACCCTGGGGCAGGAGAGGGAATGCGGTGGAGAGGACGGTGACAGCACCCGCTCCAAGCGGGGAGAACTACGGCTCTCACGGAGCCGGGAGGAGAACGCGCTAACACTGAGCGGAGGCTTCAGGCACTACGGCCGACGTGCTTCCAGCACACAGCTCTCTGTGTAATCCCTCACACAGACACCTGGCCGCAACCGGCAGACCAGGTCGCAGGGAACACAGGAGAGGGAAGACCCCAAATGCACGACCCAAACACAGTGTCTTACCAGTTAACATAAAGTGGTTTATTTCAATACAACGTAAACTCACTGCACCGCAGGACTCGGTTCAACACAAAGGAAGAACTAAAAATCACTGCATTGCAGGAAAACGATAAACAACCTAATTCACTATCTACAACTAAACGCTCCGTACACTACGGGCAAAATCCTAAACATGAAACATAAGACACTCACAAAACTTACGTGGTGGGACAGGACATCAACAAAACCAAAACTCCTTGCAGCATAAACTCTCCTCAACGTAACAACGGGGTAGCATCCAGCTACACCCAGAGTACACACCAGCAATGTGTGAAACAAAAGACATCCCTTATATACAAACCAAAACAGGTGGGTCAACTAATTACACAGGAAATTAAACTCAAACACAGACCCACCAAAGTCCCAGGAGCGCCTCTAGCGGCGTGGAGGCTGAATGTCACAATAAGGAGCAGATGTAATGATATTTCTAACACCACTATTTGGCTGAAAACATCTAAAATATAATAATTAGGAACAAACAAAAAGTCCAAGGGAGTGGACAAGAAATAAAAGACGGCTTCTGAAATACGGAGCGCGTTTGCAGGGGGAAGTGTTTTTGAGATACGAGGGACCCGGGTCTTAGAGGGGCCTGACGGTGAGGGAGCACTTCCGAGAACCCTGTCGCTGATCTGAGCGGTTCCCCTTCTACAGAGACGTCCGTGGAAGAGAAATTTCGAAAAAAGGTTCCGGCCGGAACACAAAAAAGTCTAAGGCAGGAAACCGTCGGGACTCTGAAAGATGGGTTCGGGGCGATCTAAGTCTCCACCACCAGACTGCAGCATTACAAAATTAAAAGTAATTAAAAGTAAAAAGTAAATATGGTTTTTAGTGCGTTTCATGTTTCCATGAGTGGGAAACTGGTTATGGGTTCAAAAGGAGAATCGCAAAATCGTATGTAAAAGACATATGCACCTTAAAAAAAAAAATACAGTAGATACAAAAGATAAGATTTGAAAAAGCAAAACTATCAAAACTAAACCCCTAAAAGAAACAAAAGAGTGATGAGAGTATGTAATGGAAAAATTGTACTTTAATGCTCTTGTGTTCATTTCTGACTCTGTATAATAACCATGCATTCTGTACTTGTTGATTAGACCCAGAACTGAACATTATTAGACAAACAATCTATCTTCCTCTCAAGGTTCCGTCGCACATTAAGTGCTGACATCTAATGTTGTGTTTGACTGACCGATTGTTTATGGCCTGTGTCTGCCTTTTACCCCTGGTCTCTGGCTCCTTTCTATCTGATGCCTCGCCAGACCCAAGGCTGTAAACCTTGTGTATTCCCAGTGTAATGTAAACATCTTCACCCACAGTGTGATAGGAAGATTCCACCAGGTCCCGGGAGAGAGGTTAAAAGGCAGAGACAACCTCAGAACGGGGTGATCTTTGCATTATACCTCCGTGGTGTATGTTCTGATCTCCCCAGCTGGCTTTTTGATTTCTTTCCTCATTACTTTATTGCAAAATTTCCACCACAGAGTAACAGAAAAAAAAGGAGATACAGTAACAACTCTGGAGAAGAATTGTTTACACTCTGCCACACACACGCACACATACACCACACACACATATCATGTCAAGAGCAAATGCTCCCACTGTTTCTGCTCTCTATTCTAATGCAGAACTGAGCGCGATGAGGGTAAATCCGGATCTGGACTCCTTTCCCACCATCAGCAGAAGAACCGAAGGAGAAGAAGCGCCGACCAACAACCAGAACAGGGTGGAAGCTCTGATACCACAGCAGCTGGAGGACACAGACCACAGCATGGAGGCCTCAGTGATTTCCACAACGTCTGCAGCCATCACGTTCTGGGCTCATCAGATGAACCAGCTACTACAAGCGTGTGTGTCTGACACAGACACCTGCTTATGACAATCAGCAAAGGAAAACAAGCACAGAGCAACAGCAGAGAAGACGTGCTCTGACACAGACACTGGTTGAAACAACAGGAGAAGCTTCAGACGTGATCGGCCCAATAGAGCTGCATCCGAGAATCCAGGAAAGGTCTGTCATCGAGGAACAACTGTCCCATTGAAAGGCTTCACCCACTGGCGCTCACATCAGACTGATGGTTGGGGAAGGAGGAAGGTGACGGTTCCTTTTCACGTGACACAGAAGACGTTACCGCAAACACACACACACATTTATACACGCAATGAAGAAACACGCTTACAGCTGATACACGCTCAAATTCATGTTCATACTTATCTGCTTATTGCAATGAAGAATCCCAAAAAAAAAATCCCAAAGAGTGATTTTAAAATGATGACAAACAGCTAAATGACAACTTCTGCATGACTTTACAGTCTGATGGGTTTAAACAATTTTAATTTGCATCAAATTCAGTAATAAATCCTTCATGTTTCTAAAAATACTTGTGCACACTATAGATTTGTCCGACCAGACTGTAGAAAAAAACAACAAAAAAAACAGACTATAGGAAGACTGAAACTGACTGAAACAGACTATTAATGACTATTAAAGGGAAGACGACTATTAGAGAGAAGTAATAATAATTACTGTACGTACCAGACTATTAAAGACAAACTTATTCTTTCACTGTCTTGTGCAACATCTGACAGCAAGACACCTTAACATTCCTTTTTGCTTTCAAACTTATGCGCAGTTAAATTCTTAGGAAGAGATCTCGTGTAGTTTAGGTATTTGATTGATTTCCACTCCAGACGGAGTGCAGGTTACGTCTACAGACATTCTAAATAATCCCTCTTTTGTTGGTGTTAACTTCAGCTCAGCTGTGCTCTTATCATTGGCTGCTGAGGGGGGGCTGTAACTGAGGCCCTCACACAGGCTGCATCACAGCTTGTTTCCCCATGTGATATGACCTCCAGAGATGCATCTGACCTGTCCTGTACAGCACGTGGTCTTCTGGTCCTGATGAGAGGTTTGAAGAGTTATGATTTCACACACACACACACAAACTGACCTCAACTTCCCTCTTTTGGGATGAACACAGGTCTGCGCTTGCGATTTCTTTTACTAACGAATAAAAAGATTTTTGGACGTGGGTCCTTTCGTGAACAGATGTCAACGGGGTGGAGACTGGTGAACGACTTCTGACCCCATGTGACGTATTCACCCACATTACATGCTTTTATTTTTATTTTCATTTTTCAGAGGACGCTCTGACCCAAGCAGGAAGCCCTGCTTCCCTGTGGCTCACACACAGACATGATGTAGGTTTGATCAGAGGGTGTGAACCAGTGGTCATCACACCTAAATCTGACCACAAACCATGTAAACAACAACACCCTCTTAAAGGAAGCCATAGATGGCGTTACTGGACACCACTAAGCTACAGAAACATTGGATGCTACAGGCCACAAAGAGAGCCTGTCTAAATTACAGTTAGTTCAGACACAGGTGATTTTCTGGGTCATTGTAATTACAGCTGATGGCAAATCCATCTCACCCAACAGTTGAAGCAATTTGAAACCTGCCTAAACCGTGCACGTATAAACAGCTGATGTCTTTTCTAGGTCTTTGTTCTTATTTTAGGAACTTCGTTCCTAACTTTACTGTCTTTGAGGCCCCACTCAGGGTTCTGATGCAGACGTCTTCATCGTCCACTTCTTGTCTCACGTGGACATCTGAGGCTGAACAGGCGTTCACCGACCTCAAACTTGCTCTTCAGTCGGCTCCTACTTTGGGTCTGCCTGACCCTACGCGACCTTTCACCCAAACAGTGGATGAGAAATCAGGTTGTATGACTTCTGTCCTTCTACAGGATCACGGAGGGCGTTCACGCCCTGTAGCCTATTTCTCTGCTAAGTTTGACCCAGTCGCTGCGGGGCTCCCACGATGCCTCTGAGCAGTGGCTGCGGCAGAGAAAGTGTGCTGGCATCACGTGACATTGTTGGCTATTCTGATGTCACCCTGCTGGTTCCTCATGCCGTGTCTTTGATCCTTTTGGAACAAAAAACATCACATCTTTCTACAGCCCGATGGCTTAGATACAACACCATCCTACTGGAAATGCCAAACATCACTGTCAAAAGGTGCAATGTGCTTAACCCAGCCACTTTGTTTCCAGGCCCTGACGATGGCGAGCCTCACAACTGTGTTTCGGTCTTGAACCAGGTCTGCACTCCGCGCCCAGATCTATCGGAGGTGCCAATTCGTAACTGTGACTTCGTTCTCTTTGTTGATGGCTGCTTCGGGCCACTGTCAGGTTGGATATGCAGTCTGCACCTCTCATACTGTTTTACAGTCTGGCGCTTTGCCAGGACATTACTCTGCTCAGGCTGCGGAGTTGATTGCACTGACCGAAGCCTGTAAATTGGCTGAAGGGAAGTCTGTTACTATCTACACAGACTCCAGATACGCTTTTGGCGTCACACATGACTTTGGTGCTCTGTGGAAACACAGAAAGTTTTATGAAATCTGATGGCAAACCTATGTTGCATCATGATAAGGTTGCTGATCTGCTCGATGCAATTCTGTTACCAGCTGCAATTGCTGTATGTAAGTGCCCCGCACACACTGGGGGCACTGATCCCATCTCTCTGCATCTCTCTGGAAACGCACGCGCTGATGCTGCTGCAAAGGCAGCTGCCCGACTCCCCCTTCCTTTGTTCCCTGCCTCTTATCCTCCACCTCTACCCAACCTCCCTCTCCTCCTCTGCTCTCCCTGATCTTCAGACATTCTCTACCCCACAGGAACGCAAGCTCTGGCTGACGAATGGCGCCACCAGTAGCCATGGCGTTTGGTATGGGCCCGACGGCAAACCTTGCCTACCTAAACACTTTTTCCCTCATTTCGCGAAGTTGACACATGGATTAGACCATGTATCAAAGGGGGGAATGTTAGATGCTCTTACAAAACATTGGTACACTAAGGGATTTTCAATCTATGCACAAAAATACTGTGAAGCATGTATGACATGCGCCCAACACAACCCAGGTAAGACGACTGCCAAACCACTGGCAGCTCACCCACCACCGGAACAGGCGTTTGACCATTTAATGTTGGACTTCATCGAACTAACGCCAGCAGAAGGTAAAAAGTATTGTTTAGTGATTGTTGATAGGTGGTCAAATGGGTGGAGGCCTTCCCAGCTAAACATGCTAACAGCCATGCAGTCACCAAAGCCTTGCTGACAGAAATAATTCCCAGATGGGGGATTCCATCTAAAATCACACTTTGCAAACCAAGCCCTCGAGGAAGTGGGAAAGTTTCTGAACATCGACATCAGAAAGCACTGCTCTTACCAAGCCCTCGAGGAAGTGGGAAAGTTTCTGAACATCGACATCAGAAAGCACTGCTCTTACCACCCTCAAAGTGGAGGGGCGGTAGAGAGAGAGAATGGCACTTTGAAAAACAAACTGGCTGTCATGGACTCAGTCACTGCACCATTGTTTATGTTCATTTCCGGTTTTATGTTATTTTCACTTCCTGCCTCAGCCATTATTAGTTACTGCCAGCTTTACTTCCTGCTCCAGACCACACACCTGTTCCCCATCTAGTCATCAAGTGCCACTACTTAAGCACCACCTCTCACCCCAACCGGTTGCCAGATTGTCTATGTGCGTTAGTCAGCAATCCAGCGTTTATACTCATGATCTTGAACCCGTGTATGACCTTGCTTCTCCTGACCCTGATTCTTGTCTCGTCTACGATCCTGTCTTGCCGTGAGTTGACCCTTGCCTGCCTTGTGACCACTGCTTGTCTAAATCCTGTCTGTACTGTACCTGCCTGCTCTGTGTATTGACCTTCGCCTGCCTGACCACGAGAACTAGTAAACTGCGTTACCACTCAAGTCTTGTCTCCGCTGTTGCATGTGGGTCCGCTACCTCGGGACCCGTGACACTGGCTAAATGCTGCTCAGAGACTGGTCTCAAGTGGACTCTCCCCATTGTGCTCTCATACATGAGAATGAGGAGAAGGATGAGAACAAACCTCAGCCCGTATGAGATCCTATTTGGTAGACCTCCTATGATGGGACTCCACCCATCATAGGAGACACGAAGACGCAATGCTACAGTACTGTAAGAACTTATCCTCTGTTCTGTCTCAAATCTCTAAACAGGTGAAAGCGGCTCTGCCCAAACAGGCGACAGAACCACTGCACATCATTCAACCAGGAGACTGGGTGATCATTAAGGAGCTTCGCAGGAAGCACTGGAACTCAAAGCGGTGGCAAGGTCCCTTCCAGGTCCTTCTGACGACCCACACGGCTGTGAAGATCGCAGAAAGAGCGACTTGGATCCACTCCAGCCACTGCAGAAAGGTCCCGGATCCAACAGACGACCCTCCTTCTACATCTACACCACACAGAGAATTCATCGACGACCCTCGCTGTGCTCACACACGCACTGAGGCGAGGCTGCGTTGACCGTTCAGCTAAAGGTGTGAGCCAAGCGCCGCCTGAAGCTGCGCCGGTGAATCACACTATCAGACCATACATCTACACACACGCTCCTGAGAAAACACACACACGAGCAGCCTTGAGTTGCCGACGCTGGACGACGTGTAGACTCTTCACATCACGGGAGTGACAGTGACAACATTGGGAGGAAACCTGGCAGTGATAACGAATCCCAAGTGTCTCTGTGATCAGCTGATCACAACCTGAAGAACCCCAACAAACTGTCAATACATCAACACACAGGTTGGAAACAATCTAACGCTACTGTTCAACAGGAAGAAGAAGATTGTTACAAGACATCGATTGTGACCTTGTGTTAGACTTCACTTTGTTACTTGGATTATTGCCTTGATCATATGATGTTTCCATGTAACTTTACACACTATTTTTGAATGAGAAAATTTCACAACAACACTGAGGTTAAATATCCTGAAGTTGACCATTAAAGAGTTTGTCTCTGCAGGACCTAAAAGCTACGGGTATCAGACGCGAGGAGGCAGATTGACGGGTAAAGTCAAGGGCATCACACAGACTTTTGAATGTTGTAAGAGCATCAATTTCGACTCGTTAAAAACCTGGTGGAGAACTATATTGAAACGGGCGAGAGCGGGATCCTGACGGCTCCTCAATACAACATTGCCCGCGACAAACAGACTTCTTGTTCTTAAATTTTGTAAACCTAAGTTAAACTTAGAAACACGAACGAACAACGATTTTTGTAACGTTAGAAAGTCATCAAGAAACTCCGCGAAACTGAAACTATCACAACCAGTCCTTAATTGACTCGCTTTTTGATCAAACTAATTAAATTAGATTTCAGCCCGTTTCCTTTTTGGGCCAGTTTAAGTAGCGCTGACGCTTTGAAACACCTTGAAAGTCCAGCCTGGCTGACTGTTACTTCACTGAACCCGAGCCGCCATCACTGCGGGCGACGATTCCTGGCCCAGAGGCCGTGGCACCTGGACAAGAGAGGGCACGCCTGCTCAACCAACCGGTAACGGGAGACGCTGCACAGCGGCCGACAGCTCTAAACTAAGGCAAGACGAACATCTCTAACCCTCTGAGAATTCTGGTGTTTCTCAAAGCGCTAAAATTGAACATTCCAAATTGATTAGTTGTCCTTAGATTTGAACTAGTTAGAGACAAATACTCTTTTCGCTTGATCAAAGCCATCACACACTCAGGTCTTGACCATTCTTTGGGTTTTCACTCATTGATTCATTCACTGTTCATCATCTCATTCTGATCATTCTCTCATTTTCTGTTCTGTTTATTTGAGTATTTCCATATTATGCTATTCATATATCCAGTAGTGCTAGATTAATAAAACGTTAAAAGGAATCTGGTTTTGTGTGCATTGCTCTTCAGACTTAAGCATAGGTCACTGAACCGCGACAAGAATTCACGGCATAAGAGACTAATTTGGTTTTATCACAAGAAAGTGGTTATTGTTGTTCATGAGTGGTAACTCATTGAATTGATATCTGGCGTTGACTAGATTAATACAAGCATGGTTTCAGCTTTAAAACAAACCTGGTGCCCCAACTTCGAGGTATATTAATGTTTCGCATTAATATCAAACTATTAATAATTTGAATCCGCTACAGCTGCTTCCCGGAGGGGCCAGTGAGCTTTTCAGCTATTAGTGCCATGCAGGAGGTGGGGGAGGGATTTGTCCTGGGGCTGAAAGCCCTGTTCTCCTGTTTAATAGCAGGCCCTAGCGGCGCGAGTCGTTTTTGTAAAAAGGTTTTTGGAAAACTGTAAACATGTCACCGATGATGTGCCTGATAACATTGTGTGGATATATACGTCTTTTATATACATCTTTTCAACCCATGTACGAGGAATTGCAGAGGATGAATAAAGGAATAAAATTTGTGGAAAGACTGCCTGATTCTTTCAACAACGGGACGCTGTTTCCGGGAGGGCAGAGTCATTTAATCAGTTTGTCTTTTTACTGATTGACCTGACAGCCGGCTGCCAGGACGACTTCAGGCTGAGAATGGTTGTGCTGCCACACGAGCGCGGCTGTGATGGGCATCGTTACAGTGTCGGGGGAGAAAACATCTCCGTCTTTGACCTGGTAAAGACACAACTGGGTAGCAAAACACATAGCCCAAAGAGCCCGACGCTAGCTTAAGCTCGCCCTTGAGAGACGGGGTAGCGCTCCCTGCACAATCGCAGCTTCGTTTTCTTAGGAGCTCCGCGCTGATACTGACTCTCCACCGCAACCCCAACGTTCATGCTGCTGCTGCTGCTGTCAGAATCCTCTATTGCGGGAGAATTTGCCATTTTCCTGTTTTTGTCCCACACAGGACAGTCTCTGATCACTACAAAATCCCTCATAGCAATGTCTTTAAAAAGTCACACGCATCGAGCATAACACATTTGATGATTAAATTGACTTGATTTTATTAGGAGTTGCCATTTTCTCTTATTATTTCCAAACTCTATGTACGTGCTCAATCGGTCGGTGAATACTCCTAGAATCACGATAATCCAATCTTCATGCCTAACCCTTATGTTCAACAGGAAAAACAGTGTCTATGCATGAAGTTTGGTTTCATAGTGAATAGAGATATCTACATGAGCGGAGCAGATGGTCACAATATAAGATAAGATAAGGTAGACTTTCTTACTACAATGGGGAAATTCTTTTGTCTACAACAGCAAGGAGACATTAAATAGGACAGTATAGTATAGAGCAGGGGTGGGCACCCCTGTTCCTTGAGGGCCGGTGTCCCTGCTAGTTTTCCAACTATCCCCGCTGATCACCTTGACCAGGTGTGTCAGTTAGCTTTTTCAACTGACTGAACACACCTGGTCGAGGTAATCAGCAATATCTGGGGCAGGGAGAGTTGGAAAGCTAGCACGACAGCGGGCCTCGAGGACCAGGTATAGTCCCCCCCCCGGTATAGAGGAACAGTATGGAACTGACGGCAGCAGTATTGAGTATAAAGAAACATTTAATCGTAATCAAGTAAATAAAAAAAAAAAAATCTAGTAAAATTTTCACATTACATGACAATGATAATATAACCAGTGAATTCCACTGAGTATAAAATCAATGACAGAAACAACAGCAACAATGAGTGAAAGAATGAGTACAACGATCAATTCTGTAATGTGAAGTACAACCCACTTTAATGTAACTAACTGTAAAAGTCCCCACACGGGATGCTAATGTTGCTCATGCTGGTGGAAGATGCTCAGTTTATGTGCAGGAAGAAGATTTTGTGGTTCGATGGCGCCACCTCGTTACTTACAGTGGGTTGACTCATTATTTCAGTGGAAGTCACTGAAGTCAGTTTATTTATAAAAAATAAAAAAAACTCTTGCATTAACACACTATATCTACTGTATTGCACTTTTAATAGTTTGCACACCACAAAAACAACAAGGATTGAAAAACAACACACAGAAACAGATAGTATAGTATCCTGACAGTGCAGAGAGCATTGGGCCTTGTGCAGAGCCACAATGTTCTTCTTCTGGGCCCCAATCTGCTCCAAGGTCTACACACACAGGGACAGTGTTGAAACCAGTTAATGTGTGTCTGTCTATCTGCCTAACAGCCTGCCTGTCCGTCTGTAAGCTTCATCTCCAGCTGAGCCTTGGCCTCCACCAGCTCCACACAGCGCTGACTGAGAGCCTGGTCCACGCTGGAGCACTGGAAGGTCAGATCCTTGGTGGTGTCCTGCAGCAGCTGCTCCACCAACAGCCTGGGACAAACACACAGCCTGATCGTGTGGTGCTTTGTGTCTGGGCTCATGTTGTTGTGTCTTCCACTATGGGGTGCCAAATGTAAAAGTAGAACCTATAACTAGTTTTCTCACATTTAACTAAATGACACAACATGTTTTCTCACATTTAGTTAAATGTGCAAAAGTCTAAATGTAAATGTTAAATATAAATGTAAATGTTAAATATAAATGTAAATGTTAAATGTTAAATCTAAATGTTAAATGTTAAATATAAATGTTAAATGTTAAATGTTAAATGTAAATGTTAAATGTTAAATCTAAACGTTAAATGTTAAATATAAATGTTAAATGTTAAATGTAAAATGTAAATGTTAAATGTTAAATGTAAATGTTAAATGTTAAATCTAAATGTTAAATGTTAAATGTAAATGTTAAATGTAAATGTTAAATGTTGGCCGAGTGTAAAACTCGCGCTGGTCTCAAATCAGAGACGCGAACTCAAACACGTCAAACAGTACGCATAGCTCCGCCCACATCTGACTCTGGATCGGTGCACGAAAATACTGGAGAGAAGCTTGAAGTCGAAGCCATCATGGCCGCCAGCTCCGACTCCCTCTCGTTGGGGGAGATTGAACGGGCTGTAACGGCAGTTGTGCGGGCTGAGGCTCCGCTTCAAACTGCCGTTCTGTCGTAAACACCATTAATGAGAAGTCAAGTAGGTTTAAAAAGAATATTTCTGTGGCGCCGGTGGAGAATTAGTTGGCTAACTATACTAGCTAGCCGAAGTTACGTCCAGGCTAAAAACAAAAGTTTCCAGATCAGATGTGGGCGGGGTTTGCGCGCACTGTTTGAGGTGATTGAGTTCGCGTCTCTGATCTGAGACCAGCGCTGTTTGAGGGTAGGGATGGAGTCTACTGCCCCATGAATATTCAGTTTTACGCTCGGCCAACATTTAACATTACATAACATTTAACATTTACATTTACATTTAACAGGGACAGGGAACAGGACATAACAGGAGCATTTAACATGACATGAACAGGGAACATAACATGTGACATGGAAATAGCATTGAACAGGTAACATTGAACATTACAACAGTGAACATTTAACATTGACATTACATTAACAAACAACATTTACAGTACATAACATTTACATTACATTTAACATTTAACATTTACATTTAGACTTTTGCACATTTAACTAAATGTGAGAAAACATGTTGTGTCATTTAGTTAAATGTGAGAAAACTAGTTATAGGTGCTCCTTTTACATTTGGCACCCATATTCCACAGTGGTCGTCCAGGTTGTAGGCCTTGTACTTATCAGACCAGTGACTCTAGCATCTGCTTAGCCTCTCTGTTCATCCTGACACACATGGAACCATATAACATCTTCTGAGAAAATGTCAGGGCACATCATGTGTGTTTTCACTATGAGACACTCGAAGGCTGCAAGTTACTATTAATAGCGAGAAAATGTAATCACAGGCTCTACTAGATGCCTGGAATGAATAATAATAATGACAAGTTTAATGTCTTATAATAGCACATCCTTTTTACATGTGGCTGATAAGACAGTTACACAGCGAGAGCGCCATTCCATAATCTTTCCCATATCACATCACATCAGAGGAATCTACTGTCACATTCTATTTGAGTTTTCCATAGGTTGTCAAATTCAGAAATTGTAATTTGCAATATTTTACTCCACAAGAGGATCAATGAGTCCTTGAACTACTACTATAGCAAATATAATATCCTATATTATATATATATATATATATATATAATCCTAAATACATGTATATCCTATATAAATTTCAGATTAGTTATTAATTGACCCGTTCTATTCAGGGCTGTGAGGGTTACACTTAACACTTAAGATTCAGAGCTAAATGTGATTTTAGATTATAGCATTAGATTACTGATTACTGGAGAGGGGGGAGTAGGGATGTTAAAGTCGAGATGAGAATCAGGGAACATTTTAGACTTAGAAATTTGATTGACTTAGGTTTTTTTACATCGGATTCACTGATCACTTCCTCCAAATCTCCAGCCAAGTGTTGTTGTTGTTGTCTTGTTTCACCACGTCTGTGCAGTCCAGTACAGTACAGAGGAACTTTCAGTTTGTCACGATCACATGGAAGAGGACCCAAATGCACAGCACAGACAGGACGTGATCTTGAGTGGGTTTATTACAGACGTTGTCGGACAGGCAAAGATCAGTACACAGGTTAACAATAATTTCAGCGACATCACAGACAAGGAGTAGGCAAGAGCAGTTAGTCTCCAGGCAAGAATCATACATGGAGGCAAAGTCCAATACAGTACCAACAGGGAGCAGCCAGGACGAGGTCAAACACAAATCAAAACTTGGTACATGATTGGACTTACAAGATGAGAACGCTGGAGAGTCGAGCAGGAAGGTGATCAAAGAATCTGGCAAACAAGAGTGGTGAGTATTGATGCTTAAATGCCGGAGAGTAATTACTGATCGTAAACAGCTGGTGATCACATGACTGAAAAGCAAAGGTGAACTAAACAGGAACTTAGGAAAATAAAACAGGAAACCGCAAACAGGCAAAGATAATGGTGACAACAATGCTGAGGCATGAAAGAACCCCCCTCTCTAGTGCGGACTCCCAGACGCCCAAAACCAACCCAGGAAACACTAACAGGGAGGGGGGGGGGAGTATAGCAGGAGGGCCAGACACAGGAAAAAAACCCAGAACACAAGCAGGGTGGGCAAAGGGAGGACAGTGAGAGGGTTAAAAAGAAAAGGCAAAGCTACAAACTAAATACAAGAGTCCTCAAGGTAAGAAATGACAAACAGAAATGGCACACTCAGTGTCCAAGAGCCAGGCTGGAGTCCAAGGAGGCCGGCCTTTGAGCAAGATGCCTCTAGTGGCCCAACACGAGTGACGACAACTATCTACCTGTGCACCGTTGTGGCTACCTTTATTAGTCCCACAGCGGGGAAATTCCCATCAGCAGCCAGCTTGACCTGCGCTATTCTGACAGTGGAAGCAATTGCAGTACAGACAATAAAACACACGCACATACAGTGGCACACAGTACAAGTGGAAAATCTTGCTGGAATTTTTTCTTGGGTTCATCAGGACAGATAGATAAGGTCGGAGAGCAGACATGAGACTGAAGGTGGGAAGGGGGGGGGGGGGGGGGGGTGTATCTGAATCAGTGGTGAAGTGTTGTTTATAGAAGTATGACCGAGGCCGACCAAGATGTTTACAGGTCAGTCCAACAGTTGTCCTTGAAGGGAGTCACAAAGGGGAAGAGGATAGATAGAGGCACAGCTGGTGAGCTAGATTGGACCCGGGAAGGGAGGGGTGAGGGAGAAGGGACAGAGTAATACACAGCCAATTCAATAATACATTTTAACAATCCATGACTAATTTGTCTAGAT